>NC_136063.1:1940285313-1940439752 GCF_964261635.1 Lissotriton helveticus | reverse complement strand
CGTGGAGTACAAAGTCGGGGCTATCCTCGATTCCCGTCGCACCCGGGGTAGGCTCTTCTTTCGGGTGGACTGGAAGGGTTATGGTCCGGAGGAGTGGCCCTGGGAGCCCTTGTCTCATGTACGCAATGCTCCCCGGTTGGTTTGGCCTTTTCATGTTAGGCATCTGTTGGACTTGGCCCTTCTGGCAGGTTCACCCCTGAACTTTTTGTTTATTATATGTGACTTAGTGTTAGTGATTTTTGGCTTCTGCGCACTTTACCACTGTGTCCCAGGGTAAAGTGGGTGCATGTAGTGAGGTTGGCCTGCCCTCCCATAGGAATGCATGGGGAATGTATGTGTCCATGTTAGTTCCTGATGCGTGGGGAGTGCAGGTGTGAGCTTGGTAGGTGCAGACTCGTGTAATTAAATGCTGTGCGATGATGTGTGCGGCATGATTGTGTCTAGTGTGGAAGTGCCACTTCTAGAAGTTGGCCTGTCTGTGTAAATTATGTGAATTGGCTGTCTGGTTTGTGATTGGCTGGAGCTGGCTGGTGAGCCTGGCTCCATGAGTCATGATGGGTCTGCCCCGGTGGTGAGTGGAGAGATATGCATGAGTGATGTGAGGGAGGAGTGCACCTGGGACCTGAATAGGGCTGGGCTTTCCCCATACAATGCTGGCTCTGCTCCCTGTGGTGCAACTGATGACCCTAGCCTGGCCAGTAAATGGGAAGAGGGGCTGAGCACATCAGAGTGCTCCAGAACCAACAGCGACTGGTTTTTCCCTTCACCCTGAAGCCCAGACAAAGGGAAAAGGTGTATAAAAGAGGAGCTGTGACCCCATGAAAGTGTTCTTGCTGATCCTAACTAGGAGGGTGGCCTGCTGCTGTTGCTGGGTGACAGGAGGACCTCCACTGGGACTGCCTCCCTGCCTGGAGGGCCCTGTGAGCCGGCCCCTGGGCCCAGCCTTTGCCCCCCTACCTACCCTTCTTTTTGGACTTTGTCCCTGGACCTGGAGGGACTTGGGTGGCCTGCCAGTGCCTGAGGAGTGCTGGCCTCCCCCTCAAAATAGTGCGTTGCGCCGCTGGTGCAGGTGATCCCTTCCTAGACGGATTCCCCAGCGTGGGGATCCCCCATTTGACCGATTTTCAGAGCAAGTGCCCACCCTGCATTTTGCCGCAGAGTGATCCTGATTATCGGCGCAGGTGCCCACCACGCTTATTTGCCGTGGTATTTGCATTATTGATATCCCTAGCGGGTGCCCACCCCACCAGGGACCGTGCCGACTTTGTTGTGCCCTAGTGGGTGCCCACCCCGCAACTTGCCGCCTCCACAGAGCGCCGCCGCGGACCCGTGCATATCTGTCCGGCTGCCTCTGACGTAGGGAGCCCGCCATGCTGGGATAGGTCCCAGCCGTGGGCGTCGCCTAGCAACCAAGAGGCTCGCCAGGCAAAAGTGGGAGAGAGCAGGGAAGGCGCTGGGCGTTTCGGCCTCAGCGCTCACCCTGGATACCGCCACACCTGCCCCGGGGGTCCTAACAGCGAGGAGAAGGAGCTGCTGGACCCGGCAGACCGAGGAAACGACCCGCGTCCCCCGCTACCTCCCGAGAGCAGAACACTGAGTGGAGCTGCCAGGGAGGAGGCGGGCACGAGAGAGAGGCACCATTGTGATTTCGAGCCCGTGAGTGCTCCGGGGGCACCCTTGTTCTTTAAAGACCCCGTGGGGGCCCGGCATATCCCTTGAGCAGCCCCGGAAAGCAGCGGGCCGCTCCCCCTTCAAACTCCAGCATCCTGGGGCATTGTGGCATCCCGAGCCTACGAGGCTCCACTGATTCAGGAGAGGAGCTGCCCCGGATGGCAGCGGGTCGCTCCCCTACGTAGTGGGGGCATTTTTTTTATTCCGAGTCCCCAGAGGGGGGACTTCAACGACGGGAGCATTTGTTTTTGGGGCCACAACGGTCCCGGGGGCATTATTGTAGTTAGAGCCCGAGCCTCTTGAGGCACAGTAGTATTTTGAGGCTCCTCCTGCATTCCAGGGGCATTTTGGGAGGTAGAGCGGCCTCAGTTGGCAGCGGGCCGCTCACCCCAGTGAGGTGGCCTATGCTTCTAGAGCCCACAAGGCTCCCACGTGTTATTGGGCCCCATTGCTTGTTCAGAGGCCCACAGGAGAGCCAGGAGGCACACTGGTGCCAGACTCAGGTTCTACAGCTGCCCACTTAGTGGGCAGCTGCTCCATTTAGGAACCTTTGCGTAATCTTCTTTGGCTGCCCGTGCAGCCTGACCGGACTTTGCTGGACATAGGGCGTTTCAGCCCCTGAGAGGCACTTGGCCTGGGGACAAGTTATGTGTTTATGCACTATGCGATATTTTACGTAAACCCGATCCCTGCCTAATGTCATTTCTGCATCATGTGTAATGTCTTTGTGCCTATACCTCTGACTGTGTGTGATGCTTAGGAGGTTGTCTTTCCTAGCATAGTTATGTTAGTGAGTTTATGATTCCCTGCGTGATATTTTCCTAAGGTGGTTAGGGTTGCATAGGTGGTACTTACCTCTCACCAGTGGTTACTGGTTGTGTGCTACATTTGCTATTTGGTGCTACGGTTATTAAATGTTCTATGTTCTAAGCGTTATTCCTACAAGTATTCTATGTTCTACAAAGTGCTAATTCTACCAAGTGCTAGTTCAAAAAGTGCATATTCCTGACAGTGGTCCATGTGGCCCTGTCCCATGTATATAATCCCCTGTAAATTCTGTCCGTGCCTCTGGCACATTGTAAAGTGTGTGTTTCTTATCTAATGTGTTTGGTATTATACAAAGGCTATTTTTATGTATAACCTTGTGTGGAGTTTCCTTTGTGGTCGGCCTTGGGTGTTGTTGCTGGGTGCACGCGCAAACACTTAACCTACATTGCCTCCGGGATAAGCCTTACTGCTCGTGTCACGTTACCTAGAGGGTGAGCAGGGGTTATCTTTGGCGTGTAACTCCCTTGCCCTGACTAGAGTGGTGGTCCCTGCCTGACTTTGGCGCAAGCCATAGCCAACCAGAAATCCCATTTCTAACAGCATCACCTTCGCTCACGCCATGCCACCCCTGTTTGAGTCTTGGGCGTTTTGTGGGGGGTCGTGTTTGGTTGGGGGTGCTGTCATGTTCCATCAGGGTAGGTCAGGGTAGGTCTTTCTGTGTGAATGCGGTAGGGTCTGCTGCTCCGCACCACATCCGAAAATCGGTACACCCAACTTCCGTTTCAGAGGAGTTAGCAGTCTAGCTACACTCCAGATGCTGCCTGTGATGTCAAGCGCTTCTGGGGGAAACCGCATATGAACCGCCGTTTCCGCCTGATCGGCGCTGCGGATTCTGTGGATTCAGCTGTCCTCAGCCTTGGATAAGGTATCCCTTGCCATTCTGGCGCCCTGCTTGCCAGGCCGTTTTGTTTTGCCTCTTCGCGCGTTCAGATATGCCTACTTTGCTGCCAGCGCCAACGCCCTAAACTTCAGCCCGGATAAACTGCCTTGCCTCGCTGATGTTTGTGATTCCTTTTTCCTTGCCTCGCGCTGGAGCGCTAAGACTTTGTTGTCAAGTTAAGGATCGCACTGGAGCGCTATTGATTATTTTTGCATTGCCACGTGCTGAAAGTGCTCGTACTTGATTGTGCAGTACCAAACCATGACCTGAGCGCTTGTTGTTTTCTGGGGGGACCGCGCTGGAGCGCTATTGTTTTTGCTTTGTCACTCGCTGGAGCATTAACACTTTGTTTGTGCAGTAACAAACCGAGCTGGAGCTCTTGTTGCTTTCTGGGAGGAACCGCGCTGGAGCGCTATTGCTTTATTTTTGCCTTGCCACGCGCTGGAGCGCTAACACTTTGTGCAGTAACAAACCGCACTGGAGCACTATTCCTTGTTTGCCTGGAGTCTTCCTAAACAGGTGAACAACATTTTGGCATGTGCATGAGAAGTAAGAGCAGGGGGGTGAAATTGTGTGTTTGTGTTCCTTCTAAAAGTTGCTGTTCTTTCTCTTCTCAGTTTTCTGGTGCACACCGATAGTCCCCAGACATTGAGAGGTTCCTTAACCGGGCTGCTAGAACACCACAGCATTCTCTGACTTCCTTCCCCGTGGCCATCGCCATCCTAGCCTGTTTGTAGCAAGATTGGGATAAGCTGGGTCCGGTGGTGGTAGCTCATATCGTCTCTGCGAGATTACTTCACAGGTGAAAGGTAAGACTTGTGGGGTCTTTGACACTGACTTCTCAGTAGCTCCTGCTACATTCTTCTCTGCAGCAGCAACTCCAGTCCTACTCAGCTGCTCCTCTCAGGATGCGTATCCGGCCTCTTAGATCTCTCTTTGGATTCAGCCTGCAGCTTTTTCCCACTGGAGATCCTTGAATTTAAAAAAACAGACTACGCCCGAACAAAGAAATCTTCACAGTGACTTTGTCCAACGGCTCCCGAACAATGACACCTTCTCATTTAACACCGCTGGCTGCCTTGGCTGCTGAACTTTACCTTCTCAGACTTTTTTTCCTAGACATTTCTTTAGATTGCACTAAAACCTTTAAATATTCATAACTCCAGGTATACGGATGGGAGTTTTGTCATTTTGAAGTCAAATAATTTATTCAATTTGATTCTATTTTTCTTAATTGGCAAGGGATATTTCTTCTGTTGTATTTTCACTTTATTATTGTTTGTGTGATGTTTAAATACTTTCAACATTGCCTTTAAGTTTAGCGTGACTGCTTTTGTGACAAGCTACCAGAGCAGCAAACACAAGATTTTGTCTGTTGCTCAAAAAGAGCTCACACTGCCCTAAACCAACTACCCCCTTTCTCACTTCAAGATTTCTTGGTATTTAACATTAACATATTTACACTCGGCTTCGTTTAACCAAAGTGTCCATGAACAGTAAAATGATTGCACAACTTGTTTTTCAGTGCACAAGTGATCCTCAGCATACACATAGCAAACCTTTGTGGCTTTGGACATGATGCTGAGACACATGCATCCAAAGGTTGAGGGAATTTGATTGCCCCTAACTGGTATGGGACTGCCCAACGTTGCAGGGATCTATAACATAACTCTAAAAGGCCAGATAAGTTAAAAGTGTCACTGTGGCTGTTGGTCTCCTGCTCAGGCATGCAGGTGTGCACAGTCTGTGTCTCTGTGGCAGATCACCATTTATTCTGTTGTGACACAGTGCTGGTTTATGCATGTTGAAGTGGAAACTGGTGCTTTTTTTTGGGGACGTAATATGACATTGTGCATTTCTTGGTAAACTCCTTGACCAATTATACCAGAGATTCATGCAGCACTAGATGTTTATGCACCTTTCGAGCAGAAGACAAAAGATGCCACAGCATGTAGACACTACCTCTCATGGTGCTATGCATAGGCAGACCTACCAGCTCAAATGATGGCCCAAAATGTCGACTCTCTTCACACAGTCAATATCACACATGGGAAGGAAAACAAGCTGGAAACCACTGTAACCGTGGCTGTTCAACTTGAAGGCTTTGAACTGCTGAGGTCCATTAAGGGATATGAAAATGCCCCAGGATATTGGCACCAAACTCAACAAAGCTTTTTTCTTCTATCTAGAGGAGGGTGCTGAGGGTGGGTGGGGAAAAAGTACCTCTTAGTTACTTCTCAGTCTTCAGGACCCCGCCTCTCCTCAACTGGTGATATCTCTGTTTTAGTTTGCAGGTATGCACACGGTTTAAAGTGGACAGACCACTTACAGGACTCTGAATGTTTCTGCTGAAAATGAAACTGTTGCTAGTGCTTTTTCAGTAAAAACTGCACTTGATCTGTGGAAAGCATTCTTAGCTCTGGCAAAATCCCATTTGCAGTGCATCCATCTTGTTGAAGGTACCCGAGATGATTACACTATAATTCCAAAGTACATGACCCATAAATGGACATGTTTTAGGATACTAAGGGGCTTATTACAATGGCAGTCGGAAAGCCTCCGACATTCTGTCAGAAGCTTTCCGACCACCATCGTCGGTTTCATTTCCGACCGGCTGATTATTATTCAGCCGGTCAGAATTCAAACCGGTTGATCACTTCGGCTGGCTCAGGGAGCCCATCAGCCAGTTGAAGGAATCCCAAAGGGCGGTCTTTCTACCCTTGGGATTATGATGCACGGTTTCTGTTAGGGTTGCCATGTCAGCCTTTCCAACATGGAAACCCTGTCAGAAAGCATGTTTGGGGGCCCCTAGCAGGGCCCCCTTGTGTACACGGCCTCCAGTTGGTAGCCCCCTGTTAATCCCTGCACTCCGTGACAGGCACCTCAAGGTGCCTGCCACAGAGTGCAGGGAATAGCACCACCGCCCTTTTTCCTATGGGATCATGTACTATGGCCGCTTTACAGCTGTAACACATGCTCCCATAAAGAAATGTCGATATGCGACCGAACACTGTTCGGTCACATCCAAATTAGGTGGTCGGGACTGCCGACCTGAGGTCAGTCAGTCTAGTTCACAAGATGGTGTCAGGCAGAATGAATTCTGCCCGACATCGTAATCAACCCCTTACTGTTTTTTGATTGGTGCCACTGCCTAGCCACATTTGTGACCAAACAGCGGTTTTCTAATATGCAGCACACTCTATTGCTATGGAAAGAGAGGCAAAATCAGCTTCTGAAGCAGCACTCTCTCAACCAACATTGGAAATTAAAGCTCTCAGTTTACTAGTTAAATAAGCTAACTGGTTTCAGTGTTTCCCTGGAAATAGCGGAATTACGTTCTTTCCTGCTCACTTGGAATTGAAGTTTTCAACATTCGTGCAAGACACTCTAACTTGTTCCAATGTATCCAAGGAAAAATCGAAGCAAAGTTCCTCACTGGGAACAATAGGCTGTTATCAGTTATCCTTCATTGCAAAAGCAAAAATGTGTGTCTTTTTAGGTCTGGGCTTGAAACAGTTCTAGCTACGGTCACCTGCATTTAGGATTCACATATATCAATAAATGAAAATAATACATACATGTACGTGTATAGAGTTGATGTGTATTAGCCATCGGCATCCTTTGGTCTATATGAGCTTTATTAACATTTGCATCTGTCCACGACAGGATGTAGTGAATGTTAATGGGTCAACATACTTCAACGATTGGCTATGTTGCGCTTTGAGTAATGGAATTCTGCCTGAAGAAGTGCCTACTGGCCTAAAAAAATAGTGTGTTTCAAACCATGACTGTTTCATTGTCTGCTTTGCCTGTGATGAAGTGGAAACCGTATTTCAATTGTAGGGGTGGATTATAATCACATGTGTAGAGCGCATCCGCATATAATCCTTTGTTGTATTACATAAAATGTTAGGATCATGAAATGTAATAAAAATGAATCATGATGTGTATTAGGCTGTTGAATGGTATTGTGAAGAAATTTTTTCAAAAACAAATGGAGGAGTACCCTCGTGAGGCTATTTAAAATAAGCCTCTGGAATCCAATGTATTGTGGTGCACGTAGTGCCCAATCAACCAACGACACAAGTAGTCCTTTAAGAAAACCCCTCACTCACCAACCTGGTTGGTGACATGCTTCATCATCGGGGTCCCACCCCGAAGGCCGAGTGCCAACAGGGTGTGCTTCGACACCTGACTACAGTGGAGCGGGTATTTTTTCTTTTTTTATATGTGCAGTGAGTTATTTAAAGTGAGTGATTTAAAAGGTGTCCAATGCTACTCACTCGGGGACTTTATTCCGGAGTGATTGGACACCGTGTATAAAAAACTGCGACACCTTTGTCTAGTTAGGTAGGCTTCGGTGTTCAAGACGTGTGGTGTATTAAAATCGCGTCATGTGTTATGTGATTAAAATACAGGTCTACATGTTTCAACCATGTTAATATTATCGGTTTTCGTCAGGACCAATGTGAATGATCTGGGTGGTGCACACATGCTAAGGTGTGCCCTGCCCTCGACCAGTGTATAAACAGGAACCTCAAAATTGTGGTTCACACAAAAAGATGTAATGTAGTCTTCTCCCCGAAAAAAAACTCAAAGCATAGAATCTATTAGCTTCATGGGCGTCCCGGTTCCAATGGCGGATTGCTCACGTTATCTGTTGTGGCAGGATCCTGGAGGTCTATTAACCTACTTGGTAACCTTCATGGAGCCCCGATGGTAGTGATTAATTTTTTTATTGTGAAGAAATTAACATAGAAAGTGAGTGTAACTACCAAAAATCATCAATGTGAAGTACTTGTATTGTGCAAAAGCTTCGAACAGACAAAAAGGGTTGAGGCAAAAGACCTGCACCTGTTCTGAGTTGTGACTTGTCAATATTTTGATGGTGCTCACAAAACCAAGGAACACAACCCTATCTGTTCGTCTGGGGCCCAAGAGCCAAAGATTGGTGTGACCAAATAATATTCTATGCACGTTACATAGATGACATTGTTTTAATATGGAATGGCCCAGTGAATGATCTGATGGCCTACTATAACTATCTGAATAGCAATGCTTTCAATGTAAAACTGACGATGAAATATTCTGCCAAGGAAATAGATTTTCTTGATCTAAAACTGTATGTTTATGAAGAGAGAATCCACAGTGATGTGTACAAAAAACCCACGGCGTGTAACAGTGTGTTACATGCCACGAGTGCACATCCCCAATCTACCATAAAGGCAATTCCTTATGGTGAAATGGTACGTGCAAGACGAAATTGCAGCAGAGACTGTGATTTCATTAAAAATATATCACAGATCAAACATAATTTTAAGAGAAGGGGATATGATATGAACTGTCTCAAAAAAGACGAGGTGCGGGCTCGCACTTTGGATAGAACAAAAATTCTAAGTACTGCTGTAATCAAAAAGCCTAAATCAACACAACTTGCCCATGTACCCTTCATTACTCAATATAATTCCTACAGCAACCATGTGTTTAACATTCTACGCAAAAACTGGCATCTTCTCAAATCAGAAAGCATTCCCAATGATGTAATATCTGATAAGCCCAAGGTGATATACAAAAGAGGACCAACTCTTAAGGATAAGTTGTGTCCTAGTTACGTCAGATCTACCACCAAGAAGAAATCGTGGTGGCCTGAGAAACCCAAAGGTTTTTTTGTTTGTGGAGGGTGTTGCATTTGCCAATTTGGTTTGAACAAGATCAAACAGTTTGCATACAATGGCTCCAAAAACTATGAAATTAGAGAATTTATCAATTGCAACACCACCTTCACTGTATATCTAATTCAATGCTCATGTGATAAGATCTATGTAGGTAGTAGTATTCGGTGTCTAAAAATACGTGTACAGGAACATCTTAGGGCTATCAAAAATGGAGATTTGAGGTACCCCATGGCTAATCACATCTGTACAGAACACCCAAATGAGAGAACAGTTAAATTCCATGCCATTGAACAGTTAAAGATGAATCTTAGAGGTGGGAATCGAGAACGTGATCTGAGACAACTTGAATCCAGATGGATTTGTCGTTTGAGGAGTGTACAGTATGGGATAAATCAGAACAATGAATTTCATCATTTTCTTTGAGATTGTTCATTTTCAGTTTCTGTTATTTTTTAGATGTATATAATTGTATATTGTGTTTACAGCCTTGGAATGGAATTTATTGTGTTATATTCTTAAAATTCCCCATAAAAATGGCATAACCAACAGAAATAATTTTTACAGCAATGTGACCATTAGATAAACACAAGTGTCTGGGCGAGATATGCAATCTTTTCCGTCTCCTGATCTTACAATTATAAAAACAACATAGATGAGCAAGTATCTTTTATTATGTATCACTTATGGAATATATGAGGTCAAAAACTTTGTGTAAAACAGTTTTTATGGAGTTAGGGAAAGGACTTCTGTTTCTCTTGATACACATAAGATTTCTGTTAAGAGATGCAAATATACTAATAACTAGGGTTATAATTTGAGCTAAATCCAGAAAGTTTCTGGCAAACAGGCCACATTACCTTTGTGTAACTGAGCGAAAAAAATCCTACTAACATATTTGTTATGTAGAACAGGATATACTTTTAGAGTGATTTTTTCTCAAGTATATTGTTCGTTTTTGTATTTTCGTTGTTGTCTTTTGCTCTGTGATTGGTAAATGTATCCTTTTAAAAGCTCCAATAGCCAGCTTAAGATGGCCGCCAGATTAAGTTAACAATTACTATAGGATCCTCCAATGTCCTTTTTTCTAAGAACTTCACATCGTTATAATTCCGCCGAATATTTCAAAACATACAGCCCTCGATTGCGCAATTTCGAGGGGCACTAGATAGATTAAATGGATAGCGATTTCGTAATTTAATTATGTATTTTTTATTATTCATTGTCTTGCACGATTTTTGGATTTTCATCAATTTACGAATTTCCACTATATTATCCCGTTTGGTGTGTCAATCGGTTTTATTTTAAAGGACACACACTTGATGTAACTTCGCTGGACATAAACCCTTTGTAGGGCTTCGTCTGTATTAAATATATTGGAAATATGTATCCAAACGGACATTTCAAGATGGCCGCCCATTGCGCCTCTTCGACTTGCAAGTAAAACCAGTTCCGGTTTGTCGTAAAATGTAATTAGTGCCCAACAGGTGTTTCTAATCAAGTCATTTGTTTGCCTATATAAACTGGAGACATTTTAGTCAGTTGTTCGCTACACAGAATCTCCACTGGTCGTTTTTTTTTTGCTGGCTACCATGCCGTCGCTTTAGGTAAGTGGTATCACGGGCTTGTATTTTTTCGTTGCTTGTAAACAATCGTTAACTTAACTGGAGTTCTCACCAGAGTTAAGTTTAAACTTATTTATCACGGTGGTACCTTGTCATTTTTGTTTCTAAAACGTGAAATAGATCGAATTGCTTAGCTATTTAATCATTCCAAGATGTCCGACGACCTATAGGGCTCTTGGTTGTCTGTCCAACAGTGTAAATACTCGTCATGTAACACTATGACGGTAGTATCGAATTATGTTTTAGATGTTTATGTGATATAATAGATCGATTCTTTACTCGATAGAGAAATGGGCAGAATAAATATTTTTCCGAAATGTGACCCCCTTTTAACTAATAAATGTTTGATGAATCTTGGGCAGTCACATAAGATAGGTTTTTTAATTGAATTTATTTCTCTTTTTCACTGGAGATGTTTGAGATTAGATTATATGAGTATTGAATATTGTGTCATTTCTGCTATGTGCTTTCAAGAAAAAAACCAATTATGAGTAATTTGAACATCAATTCAGAGGACATATTTCGATGTATAGCCCATAGCATTATTTTTTGATAGTTACTGTCATTACATAAGCTTTATTCTCAAGATCATTCGTTAACAGATATGCATATACCTTTTCTGTTTTTTCAACAGTTCTTTTTGGATATTCATCAAAGACAACAGGTATCTGTGGTGCTATATTGTTTAGAGAGGGCAATTAGATTATTTTGACTTTTAGACAAAATTGTTGGGACAATACTTTTTGCAACCCACTGACATATGATGCTAAAAAATGACAATTCTTAACCATAATTTTCCTCAAGATGTCTATATGTAGTTATCTTCCATAAACAATTTTAAACAACACAGACCTATGAGATATATACAAAATATCTCTATTTTTCTGACCAGTGTATGAATATTATTTGTCATCAGTACAAACTCAAATGCTTAAATATTGAAGATGAGGCTTAGTTTCTCTCTTTTTATTAGTATTGAAGCATTAATTTGAATGAACATGTGATATAAGTGTTATCCTAAATATGACCTATGTACATTTTCAGACCTCTCTAATTGATACATGATCTAAGAAAAATTGTGCAACTCACGTCATACTCCATAAAAACAGGTTCTTGAGGTATGGTTTTTTATATATGGCTGATTTTTTTGTCTGTAAATAAATGGTGTTTTTTCTTACAACGAATGTTCACTCCAATGTTTATATGGATCTGACATGTAAGGTTATGTGCAGTAGGCCTTCCATGGATAGAAACTAAACATTTTTTAAATAAATGTCGGTGTTTTAAAAGTGATTCTATTGTGTGTACTACTCGGACTAATATAGTGTATTCTTTTGTAACTTTGGTTTAGAGTCATGTTAATATTTCTTTGTGTAAGTCTTACTTTGAAAATTCTTTTGTCTGTAGATGTGTATTAATAGGAATTTTTGTATATTTTAATTTTAGCCCTGAAGAAGTCTCATTTTTGAGACGAAACGCGTTGGCTAAAGGCTAAAAAAAGAAAAAGGAATAAACCTGCTGTGATTTGGAACATTTTTCTATTGTGTGAAAACTACATTAAAGAATTGAAAAATTACCGTGATCAAGTTCGGACCTGTTCATTTGAAGTGGATTAACTTTTGATTGAAGGACATTTATCATTATGAATGATACTTCCTGATGAGTGCCGATTCCATAGTTTGTACTTGTATTGTGCAACTGACAATTATTCATATATGAAAATGTTTATTAACGTGCCATTTTGTATGTAGGTACGAATATTAGCCGCTTCGCTGCGGCTGGAATTTCTCCGTGGTGCTGGGGAATTCCACGCCCACTTGACGTCAGATGACCATGGGCCATCCGACTTACGGTTAACTGAATGTGCCTTCTATTCTACGCAAATCCGTGAAGCTCATATACCATTTTCCTATGATATCTAGCTCTTGTAGGCCTCAAAAGCAATTTCCCTGGAAGCTCTCGCTTTAGAATGAGCACTTTAAATTTCATGTGTGCTGTGGATATTGTTCTTTCTCACGTTTTGTGCTGCAGATGGAAGAAGCACCTTGTTAGCTAAAATAATGCCTTTGTTGTATTATTTAGGCAAGGAGAGAAGGAGATGCATAATGGGCTAAAATCAATTAGAGAAATTGCTGTGTTTCCCACCGGAGAAGGCCTGAGAATCAAGGTCAGCATAAGAAAGTTCGGAAACATCGCTATACCATGGAAAGCTACCTATGAGATTGCGCTCGAGGCGGATGGCATGACCCACAAGGACTCTTGGGAATATACCTGTAATCAATGTTCCCTCTAATTTTTTCTTCTGTGTGCAGCAGTGGAATGTCTCTGTGTGCTGCAACCATAGCTATGTGCGCCAGGAACCGAACCTCGCGTGTCTGCGGCGCCAAATGCCACTCATTTTTGGTGCCCTCCAACCCTCTGTCCCACTCGTTTTTTGTGCCCACCTGCCCCACTCGTTTTTTGTGCCTTTCTGCCCTCTGTCCCACTCGTTTTTGGTGCCCTCCTGGCCTCTGTCCCACTCATTTTTGGTGTCCTCCTGCCCTCTGTCCCACTCGCTTTTGGTGCCCTTCTGCCCCACTCGTTTTCGGTGCCTTTGGTGAATAGCATTGACTGGTTTGACTCGAAAAATCTTCTAAGTGTGAAGTTTTGGAAACTTAAAATATTCATATAAAATCAACCGAATTCCGAAGTACTCACCTGTGATCAGGAGAGAAGCTAGTACTGTACCTTGTAGCCCAATACTGAACCGCAAAAGTAATCCTTACCGGGTTTATTAGTAATCTGAATTTTCTCCATAGGAATCCATTGTCTGCTTTTCTATGAAATTTCTTGTCTACTTTTGAAAACTTGAAAAATTCTTTAAAAATCATATGAAATGCTGAAACGAAATTGCTTACCTGTTTTCAGTTGAGACCCCAGTGCTGGACCCAGGAGCCCAGTACTGGATTACCAAAGTAACAAGATCGTACTTTTCCTACAACCTGAATTTTTTCCCATTGGATAACATTGCCAAATTTCTGTTGAAAAGTTTCTAAGTGTGAACTTTTAAAATAGCTTTATATTCCTGAAAAATCACTGCAATACCTAAAACGTTTTTACTAAACTGTTTTCAGCTTAGACCCCAGGACTGAATCTAAGAGCCAGTCCTGGAACTACCAAAGTAATCTACAAAGTAATCAACTGTGTTTATATAAGAAAATCCATTGAGCTCAATGCTAAATTGTGTTTAGAATTGTGTTGCCTACTGCAACCCCTGTACCTATTGTGTTTACAAAGTTTATTGCCTTTCTGCAAAGTACTCATCTGAGACCTCTCATGTTGAGAACAGTATATTTTGATAACTGTTGGTTCTAGAAATAAAACAACTATATCTTTGATATAAAAACAATTGGCCTGGAGTTCAGTCTTCGAGTGTGTGAAACCTTGTGCTGACTGCGTGTGTACAACAAATGCTTTACACTGTCCTCTGGTACTGCCTTACTGCTCGACCAAGCTACCACTTTAGAGAGTAAGGTCACACCTGGCATTAACCTCTGTTATACCTCTGGGGTTTGTGGACTCTATACACACTGTACCTTATTCTGGTGCCATATATATAGAGCCACTTTCTCACAGTGCTCTCCTAATGGCATCAAAAAGAAAGCTGGGCGACTGAGCAAGCACGCGGCCTATGGAGAACTGTGGCAGGAACCACTCCTGGGAAACCTGCTTGGCTGAGGGTCTCGACTTTTAATCTGGAAGTTCAAGACTCCTTCACCATGTCCATTACCAGAGAAAGTGTGTGTGGTTTAACTGTAGATGTGTCCTTTCTGCATTTGACAAAAGACAAATACACAACAAAAGTTTAAGGAGCCTTGTAACTTTGAAGAAAGCAGGCCAATGGACACCATACCCCTCTGCATACACAAGCACCACAACCCGCCTCTATGCAGGGATCCAGCACATCATGGCAGTATCAACAATACCAGATGCAACTCTTTTGACGATTAGCTAAGGGAAAAGACCAGACCTCCATGAGGGCCGCATCAACCTCTAAGTGACTATCTAAAGCAAGACCCAACAAATGGCAAGACGTTGTGCAAACTAAGGGGTTTTCTCCTTGAGTGGAGAAAGATCACCTCAGACAAGTGAATCTTAGGTTAGACCACTGAATGTAAAACCAAAGAAAAGGCTTTACTAGGTACTATAATTTTAAACTCCGGCAATGCATGTGAAAAGTGTTGCAGAAACCAGCCACAGAGGAAGTCTTGGTGGAAGAAAGCAACCCAGGAATATACCTGTACGTCCTGGCTCCGAAATAGGACTTGGCACAGAGGCTCATCATAGACCCAATATTCTGGAACAGGTTTATAAAAGCTAAATGAATCAAGAGGACCACTTTCCAAGATGTTATGCCCATGCTGAAAGAGGGTGCGGGGACTACATGGTGACCATACATATCCTGTATGCCTACTTCCAGAGGCCAATGAACAGTAGCCACAAGAGATACCCCAGGTTTGTGGTGAGCAATCAACATTACCAGTTCAAAGATTCCTTTTGAAGGCCATTCCCAAGGGTTTTTGTGAAATGCCTTGCAGTGGTGGCAGCTCACTTGAGTAGGCGGGGGATACATCAGTACCCCTACCTAAATGACTGGATGGTAAGTGAGCTTGATGAGAAACTGCAAATATTGTAGACAGAGGGTAATTTAAACTTGATAAAAATTGGGTTTCTCACTAAACATTGAGAAATCCTCCCCACGTATTGTAAAAAAGCTACTCCTGGCAGGAACCCTGATATCAAACAAGGAGGAGGGCTTTCCCAGTACAGAAGAGTTTTAGCATTGACACAGCAAACTCTCTTCTACCAGCAGGGACAGGCGAATGGAAACGTTGCTGGGAATGATGGCTTCATAAATTCCACTGGTCCCAGTTTGACAGAATCCACATAACGCCTATCCAAGAGTGGCTACAAAACCATTGGTTACAGGTGACTGAGAGCATCTAATGGTGGGAAGGTACAACAGAGAATTCAATAATAGAATGCACAGGATGTCTCAGTAGACAGGCTATTCATAAAACAGTCCACTCCATCCCCCTTCCAGTGATCATCACAAAAGATGCATCCCACAAGGGTTGTTGTTTACACATATTTATGAGAGGTGTCGCATCACTACGACACTTCTCAGTGCCCCTCCTTGAGACAGCATTGATGCGTCATATTTACTGTATGACGCATCATGTCGCAAGGAAGGACATACTTAAGTGACATTCTCAAGGTTTCAGTGTAGTTATGAGTGACATTCGGCAACCAAATGTGTGACACATAGAGTGACACTTTCTCGCAAGCAGACTCAAGCAATGAAGTCCATGGAAAAAGATACATATTATGAATTACACCCTTTTGAGCAAGGAGAAGCTTAACAAAATATATTGAAGCTGCTTCAAAACTACTAAAATGGAAGGTCACTAACCTAGAAATGTAATTGGGACTTTGATGGGAAGTAGGCCGGCTGATCAGACTTCCTAAGACACTGGCCTTGGTGGGGGCAAGGGTAGAATTGCAAATTCCAATGTTCTAGGCATTGCAGATCCATAATTAGCAGACTTCTGAACTTCAAATAGTGCTCATTTACATGTGACCTTATATATGATATACAAAGTAGTTTTTTTCAGGTTTCTACCGAATAGTCACTTCCAATTGCGATATGTCCCCTCATACAAGGTATACTTTTGATTTTTTGAGCTACACATTCTCACATAAACTAATTTCCATCTGTGCCACCAAGTAGTTTATTGTTTTCAGTAAATTCATGGCAGTCGTGCACCAATTAAGCTAATTGCTTTCATGACATTTTCTGACCGGGTCAAAAGTATCACTGTACTCTACAACCTACGGACGTAGACCCATGGTAGTTTATTTTGCTCATTATAATTATTTAAACTTGTAAGCTGTATATTTCTGTAGAATATAAAATGTGAACAGCATTTCTATAGTTAAAGTGGAACCCACCAGTCGGAGATAACTAAACACAGCTGGCCTTAAACTGGGCTCCCTAAAGGAGATGAGCTGTATGAAGGGTGGCAGCCTGCAGCCCAACTGTGGATGCTATTTCACTTTAGCTTTCAGAAAGAGGCTGCTGGTACTGGTTTGGCTCACAATCAGCCCCCAACCGCGATCCCTTAAGAGAAGACATTTAGCAAGTCCGCACGACGTGCTTTTGGACTTGCTATATATCTTCTCTTAAGGGAGCGCGGTTGGGGGCTGATTGTGAGCCATTGAGAAAATATTTGCTAATTGCAACGCATGACGGTGCTGCAATTAACAAATGTTTTCACAAAGGGCCACAAACAGCCCGCAGCCACAGCCCATTAGTGCCGAGCAATCTATGTTCTTTCCCCCAAAAACGGAATTGCCGTTTTCGCACCGCTCGCGTTTTAAACGCAGCGGTGTGAAAGCACTCACAGGATGTGTGCGCGCTTTCCTCTGGACTCACTGCCTGTAATATTAGAATTTTGTAAGTAGGCAAAGGCCCCACTTCTTCTCCTCTGCTTCCGGAGTGACGTTGCCATCCAAGCCACTCTCGACCTTGACGATCACAAAGGGATCTGCATCCTGAATAAGGCCTTTGTACCGTAGGGGAGGTTCTTAGAGGCTGAAACATGTTGATACTGGCAGCAGAGGTAATGGAGACATAATTTCTTCAATATACCCATTCTTCTTTTAATCCTGTCAATGGTGGGGGGCGTGGCATTGCCTGGCTGCAAAATTGCTGCACTCTAAGTTGGCTCTGCCAGCTGAGCGACAAAATCCGGCATTATCCGACGTGCTGAGGGACTCTACCCGTGCTGCTTAAACAGGATCGTTCCCCTGCTGTACCACCAAAACACCAACCTGCAATGGCGGTCTTTTTCTAGCCCAAAACCTGCAAAACAACGGCAGGCAACCTCTGAGAACGTTGGCCTGCCACACTGCCCTGCACGCCAGATCAGTCAGGAGGTCTGTGAACGACTGAACAGCCGGGTGAGATCTGGAGCCGCCGTGCCGGCGGCAGAGCATGGTCGGAGGCTGGGCGTGGTGGCCAGGTTGCACGCTGTCAGACATGAGCTGCTCCGCCTGTGAATGCTGATGAGATGCCCTGGTCTGCGTACACAGCAAACTGCGGGCTGGCCTTAAAGAGAGAGGTTCAGTGCTAGCCTGGCAGCCGAGCTTAGTGCTGGACGATTTCCGGAATGGTGGGCCGCCAAGACTGCCAGTAACAATGCGTGGCCTGCTACGACAAAGGAGCACCCTCCCCCTGCTGATGCGATCTGCCTGGGACAACCGGAGGAGAGCGAGGCCACACTGACCATCAGGAGGGTGTGCGGGGGCTGGTTGTGTAGGTGGGTACGTCCCCTGAACTCCCTGTGGGCCCAAAATGGGCAGGCCAACCAATGTGGTTTTCTCCCCTCCGCCTGCGCCCCTCGCCTTCTCTACTGCTGGTGTTGTCTCCGTGACTCCCCAGCCCGCCTGAGACATGCCTGGAGGCTACGAGATGGCAAACCATATTGGATTGGCTCCATGCTTGCTGCCGGTGGACAGGGAGAGCTGGATTTGCTGTGGCTCATGAGGGGGATGGGGTACCTTACACCGTATGCGCCCCGCCTCGTGCAAGAGCACTATCATTGGGCACCGCGGCTGGACAGCAGGTTACTGCATAATAGCATCACTACCCAGGCTTCTCCCTTGGCTAGCTCCCCCTGCACAGCTAGTTAGCCGACTGCACTCAACATGAGGCTCCTGCCCTGCACCCTGGAGGTAAGACGCATGATGGTGACCCCTGCCCACCGCCATCTGCTGTGATACAAAATACAATGGTCCTAGACTTGTATTTTTGAAATACTGATATATGTCAAGTTCACAGTCACAAGTACAAAAATAAATGTCAAGAGCTTTAATACGTAAGTTCACAGTAATCAATACTTCGCAAAATATAGTTTTGAAGGAAAAGAAAGTGCAACAACCACATTGCTTTGGTCTCACACCCGGTATTTATTATATATATCACAGGGTGCACAGTTAAATATTCACTGTATCTTGTTTGGTGCAAATTAGGGAAGGAAGGGTGCTCAAGAAGTGAGTCTCCATTTACACAAGTTTGGAGGCCGGTTACCACTATCAGCATAGTGCATCTATTGCCATGCCATGACCTTCATTCATGGGAGGACATGCCCAATTGTGATTTACTCTACATGATGACTGCGCGTCTCGCATATTCAATTTTGGTGTAGGACTCATCCATCACACCTTTCCAGGTTGCCCATCCAGTCTTGAAAAAGACCCGCAAGGCTGAGGCAACAAAATCCCCCATTTTAGACCCATGTCGGGCCGAAACGTCGACGCCCCCACTCGAATAATACATTTTTGTGTTTACAAATTGTGCTGACAAAGTGCTGTTTACTTTTTGATGTGACCAGGTTTTCAGTAGACTGGGATGTATGACCAGTCCAATAATGTTTTTAAGCTTTTTTCCTCACCCTTCTGTGATTCTAATTTCACTTCTTGAGCACCCTTCACCTACTCTCTCTTCACGTTCCCTTTGGAGCAACCTATCCTTCCCTATTTTGCACCGAACAAGATACAGCGAATATTTAACTGTGCACCCTGTGATATATATATATATATATATATATATATATATATATATATATATATATATATATATATATATATAATAAATACGGGGTGTGAGACCAAAGCAATGTGGTTGTTGCACTTTCTTTTCCTTTAAAACGATATTTTGCAAAGTATTGATTACTGTGAGCTTACGTATTGAAGCTCTTGAAATTTATTTTTGTACTCATGACTGTGAATTTGATAGATATCAGTATTTCAAAAATACAAGTCGAGGACTATTGTATTCTGTATCACATTGAACCCATGTCACGGACCATGATTGGGTAACGCCATTTTTGTAATGGCACTGCCGCTCTCCCTGGTGAGGGAAACTGGGGCTGCGAGCGGCAGAGGAATTGTAGTAACGGAATAGCCGACCTGTGTTCAGAAAATCTGCGCATTTGTAGCGTTTTTTAATACTTTTAAAAACTGTCTCATTTTATCTCTGGGGGTTTTAGCATAAGGGGAATTGATTTTACCAGGCACTCTGACACCTCTAACACATTTGACTTACTCATTCTTCTCCTTCAGCCCAGCGGTGGGCGCCATCTTGAGTGTGGCAGGTGGGACAGTGCTCAAGTCGGGCCGTCCTTCCCGCCCCTCTTCCTCCCCATAAAATGTGCAAGCCAACCAGACGGCGCAGCGGGCTGGCGCAGCGGGCGCGCCGGATGCGCGCCGAAGCCGCGCCTAAGCCAAGCCCGTCTGCGCCCGTCCGCGACCAGACGGGACCAGGGGCCATCACCCCTGCTCCGCTCCCCACAAACCCCAGGCTTTATTATTCCAGCCATGCCTTGCGATCTCTTCGTCCTCCTATTAACAACACTTGCCCTTGTCTTCGGGCTATGGACGCCCCTACTTCCTGCCAGGTTTGCTCTTTGACTCTTACCTCTGGAACATCACCTACCCATATTCCCAGTTCTACATTTTTGAATCCCTTTCCATATCAAGTCACTTCCCCCTCCATGCATCATTCCACCGGTTATACCTTTATGAGCTTGAATTGCAGGTCCCTGCCTAAACATAAGAGGGACATTTTTGATCTTCTGGTTTCCGACAGTCCGGCGGCCCTGTTCCTAACAGAGACCTGGCTGACCGACTCCTCGGGACCTGACATTGCCACAGCTCTCCCTAATAACTACACCTATGTGAGCCGTAACAGACCAGGCAAGGAGGGCGGTGGCATTGCCATTATATATAAACGGATTTATTCATGCAAGTGGAAGGACGCACTTATACCTAATTGTGAAGCTGGATGCTTTAAACTATTATTGAATCCTCACTACACCCTTTCGGGTGTCTTACTCTATCGTCCTCCTGGCACTGCTGGCGCCTGGGCCTCTTCTCTATCGGAAAAGATAGCTCCTCTATTAATGCAAACCTCGAATTTTCTTCTTCTTGGCGATCTTAATATCCATTTTAACAACACACTCTGTCCTATCGGTACACATCTGCTTCAAGATTTGGCCGCTCTTAATCTACATCTTCATAATGCTGGTCCCACACATAAAGCGGGTAACCTTCTTGACCCCATTTTTTCGAATCTTGATGTCCTTACCTGCCTCCTTTCTAAACCCATTACCTGGTCCGACCACTACATTGTGGAATTTAACATCTTGACTAGTGTTACTGTCAATCCACCAGTTCATATTCAGACCCTTAGACCGAATAGAAACTGGAAAAAACTCAATCTGCTACAACTGAATCGCCAGCTTGCCACCACCCTTCCCTCCCTACCCAACAATATTACTGCCAAAGATGAAAGTTTAATTAACACATGGCTGTCTTCAGCCATTGACATCTGTCTGCCGGCTCAAAAGGGAAAACATAACTTTACCCACCCCCCTGCCCCCTGGTTCACTGATCAACTTAAATGTGCTAAATCTAAGTGCAAGAAACTCGAACGCAGATGGAGATCTGAATATTCCCCTAATGCTAAAGAAATTTATAAAACGGAACTTCGACATTACCACGCCCTGTGCAAAAATGCCAGAGCAAACTATGTTAACACCTCCATTCTATCAGCCCAAAACCGCCCTAAAGCTCTTTTTAGAGCAGTCCAAGAACTTTCTGGACAATCTAACTTGCCAAAAGCCCCCTGTTTGGACTCAGATCAATGCAACGCACTTGCTGTCTTTTTCAGGGAGAAAATAGACCGCATCTATGCTGGTTTCGATGCCCCCTCACGAGCATTGGACAACTCCCCCAGTATAGACCCTGTCACCACCTTCCCCCAGGTTACGACTACTCTTGTTCATCACTCTCCCATTGACAAATGGGACCCGATTTCATTAGAACTCTTTTTTGAACTCATGGCAAAAATCAAATCTGGCTCCCCATTGGATGCCATGCCCCCTCAAATTCTCAGCACCCTTGACACCCTCGTCCTTTCACCCATCCTAGCTCTCCTGAACGCATCTCTGTCTGAAGCCACTGTTCCTGCAGTTTGGAAACACGCCATGGTGGTTCCCCTTCTTAAAAAAACTAACGCTGATCCCAATAACCCCGCTAATTTTCGACCCATATCCCTACTCCCTTGCTTGTCCAAAGTATTAGAAAAACACATTAACCTCTGCCTCTCCTCTTACATTGAGGATACGAAATTCCTACACCCGTCCCAATCTGGCTTCAGGGCTGGATTCTCTACTGAATCCACCCTCTTAGGTGTCACAGAGGCCATCAGACAACAGGTGGACAGAGGGGAGACGGTGGCGCTTATCCTGTTGGATTTAAGCGCTGCGTTCGACACCGTCTCCCATGACAAAACCTGCTCTCCACCTTAAGGCTGCCGGCATCCGTGGCACAGCTCTTGCCTGGATCGCTAGTTTTCTGTCTGCACGCACTTTTCAGGTCTTCTCCTCCACTTCTGCCTCCACTGCCCTCCCGTCCCCTCACGGTGTACCCCAGGGTTCTATTTTAAGTCCCCTTTTCTTCAACATTTATGTCAGCCCTCTTGCCTCCTTGGCAGAACAATCTGGTCTTTCCATATTTTCATACGCCGATGACACCCAAATCATTTTTTCTCTCTCCTCTAATAAACACGCCACCACTTCATCTCTCCGTTCTTGGCTCACTAATATTGCCAATTGGATGCAGACCAATAAACTAAAATTAAACGGCGACAAAACCGAACTTCTTTTATTCGGTCCTGACAGCTCTCTGTGGGGCCCCAAACATTGGCCTCAGCAAATGGGTCCCCTGCCGATTCCAGCCACCAAAGCACGTAACCTGGGAGTTACATTTGACAACCAACTGTCCATGAAGCAGCACGTTGTGAAAGTCTCAGCCACCTGTACTAATATCATACGGTGGCTGAGAAAAATAGCATGGATGCTTCCTCCAGACACACAAAGAACTGTGGTCCAGGCTTTAATAACCTCCAGGTTAGACTACGGCAACGTACTCCTCCTGGGGGCTTGCAAGGAGGTAATACGCAAACTACAGGTGGTGCAAAACATGGCAGTTCGCCTGCTCTGCAACCTGCCCAGAACTGCCTCTGCCACGGTTTCCCTGCGCAGCCTTCATTGGCTGCGCATTGAATCAAGAGCAAAATTCAAAGCCCTCTGCTATATGCACCGGATTAAAACAGGCAATTCTCCCCCCTACCTTTCTAATTTAGTTCACCCGTACTGCCCAGTGCGCACCCTTAGATCTTCTTCTCTTGGCACCTTTTCCGTGCCCCGCTTCAAACGCACCAGAGTGGGTGGTCGTTCCTTTTCTTATTTGGCGCCTTCATTATGGAATACACTCCCCATCTCTCTGCGCTTTGAAACTTGTTACTTGAAATTCAGGAAAGGCCTGAAAACCTGGCTTTTTTCTGCTTAATCGCCTTCATTTTGGTCTCCCTGCTTCTTTTCCTCTGTTAGCGCCGGGAAACCCCAGGGTATCTGTGCGCTTTATAAACTCAAATATAATAATAATAATAATAATCTGCTGGCGACACTACCACTGGGTTTTCCTCTATTTGGTGGACTGCTAACGCCGGGACCTCCTATAAGTGGGATCTGGCCGACTATCGTTCACGCTAAAGCCTGACCGGAGACACAGCGTGGGGGTGGACTGGGACGACCAGTCATGGGCAAATCAGAAGCCATAGAGTCCACACTGTCTTTCGATGGGCGGCGCCATACGCGTCTAGGGGAATCATCGCGCGATGGTGAGGGGCAAGAGGAACCTGCTGCAAATTCAACGCTCCCAGATTAGGACATTCACTCTTTGCTTATAGATATGAAATCTAGCATGAAAACTATCGACAACAAGCTAGACCTTCTCACTGCCAGACTAGATTAGGTAAAGCAACTTGTGGATGCCTATGATGAGCGTATTATGCCAAAAGAGCCCCAAAGATCCCAAAAAAAGAGAGCCCAAAAGATCGAGAGCGGAGAGCGACGGGACCTGGTGGAGACAGACGATGGTGCGGCGGGAACAACGGTTCATGAAATACAATTTGATTTTGATGTCAGGCGTGACGAGTAGCCTAAGATCCCTGGATAGATTTGAGGTGTAGAAGATACAGAGTGATGTAATTGTCTGACCTGTGATTGTGAGAGTCATGAAGCGCTATCGATGACCTATTTGGCGATAGGGAAGGTGTGTGAGTGAGCTTGTTAGAGTCGCGTGGGATGCTAGTGAGCAAGGGCGGACCACAGTGATTCGAGTGGCCAACGCAGGTCACGGTGTGTGAATGGTTTAATAGATTGTATCCTATCGATTTTATATATATATATGAGTGTCCCGTTGTTTCATCGACAGACAGTCTGACATGTAGCTGTCAGGTCGTTTCGCGGACAGGCTGTAAATAGAGGAGAGTCAGACAATTACTCAAGACTGTCCGGTCGTTTGATGGACAGACCGTTACTAGATTCTATGAGTGAAGTGCGTGAATGTGTAAAGTGAGGTTGTGAAGGAGGGTTAACAGTTGTGTGAGGAGAAAGAGTGACATCGGAGAGTGCCACGCTAAAAGAATTTGATTCAATCATGCGATGCTTCAGAGTGTTACGAGATCTTTGTAGGGGAGATAGAGGAGTAGTGAGTCGAGTCGGGGAGGAAGCACCACCCGAGGATATCCGAGCACATTATATGGGCACAAATGTAGGACTCCATACCATAGTTTGGCTTCAAAATTAGCATAGGATTTCTAAAAAAGAGGGAGATCTGTTTTTTCCATGGTATTGTTCATTTAGGTTACAAGTGCTGTACCAGTTGAGGGGAGTGATGGCCTCATTGCTACCTCCATCTAGACCAATGCAGTTTAAGGCATTGGATGCATGGATGAGAGCAGCACAGGCAAAGAGTAGAGAGCAAAGTTAGGGAAGGATGAAAATGAAAATGAAGGCATATCAAGATGTGCGATGGGACACACAATTAAAGAAATAGAGGGTAGACACCATCGAGGGAGAGATGCTTTTTCCACTATTAGTGAAAACAGGAGACGCTCTAAAGAGGAAGGAAGAGGATGATAGTGACATTGATGACAGCTTGTTAGATAGGTTGCTAGCAGTGCGTCCTACACCATACAATCCAGATTCAGATGAGGGAAGGTGAGCACTTATGGAGAAAATGGAAGAACCAGAGAAGAGCCCTAGTGCAAGAGTAGTAGGGAAGATTTCCACAGGAATTAAAGGAACAGGGTTACCAGCATTGAGAGGTACTGAGATGAACAGAGTTAATGCTGTTACCCAGTTGCCGGAAGCCCTTTCGGTACCTGTCACTAACGGACCCATAGTGTCAGAGTATGACCCAAAGGAGGGGGAAAACTATAGGTAGTCACAATCAGGAGTAGGAGAGAGGTTTAATTCTGAAGGAAATGGTACTGTAAGCGGGAATGGCCCATTTTTGTTGCCTATAGAAGCTAGTACTCTGTTGCCGGCTACTGCCGATTCTTCTGTGAGGGCCTGTTGGGTCTAGCGCAGTAAGATCAGTGTCATTGGCAGATTCATGTTCTGATTTGGGGATGTGGGAAGCTCCAGTTAGAGGACCCATGGGGAAGACAAAAGGAGGAGGAGTTGATCAGGGAATTTCTGGGAGTCAGTATGTTCCATGGAACGTAGCAGAAGGAAACCCCATAGGACTCAGAACAGTGAAAGCGAAGAACTGAGTAGTGCATCAAGTCAGGGAACAATTAAGGCTGTACTAAAGGCCAAGGTGCTAGACATGGTAAGATTAAAGGTGGAAGTGGATGAGATAATACATTAAGTGGAAATTTGCCAATGGAAAGTATAGAACTTTATGAACAAGATGAGCTGTTGTTTGTGGTAAAGAATGTTACTCATAAAGTAAGGAGGGCACATGAGAAGGAAGTAGAACAAAAGTATGATGTGGATTTGTCCAAAACCAAAATGTTACAGGGAGATCATGGGTTAAATAACAGTGATCAGTAATTCGAAGAGAAAAGAGTCATAGCATTAAAAACCCACATTTGAGAATTGATTGTAGGGATACACGCATGGAGCATGCTTTATAAGTGGGAGGAAAGGTCCAAGAAAAAGAACATCAAGAAAGGGATAGTAGAAACGCTGTCTCCGGGAAGGGGGATAGCAGGAGTAGAGGCTTACCCTTTGCGAGAGGTACCAAGCAGAGGGTATGTGCATGTGCCTTGTAGCAGGGGGGATTTTACAAATGATTTTCCTCAGCTGAGGGAAAAGCCTGTTGAATGGTACAAGCAGGTTGATCACTTTGTCAAGATTTCAAAGGTATTGTGGATTGATTTGAATACTTTGTTTGACATTGTAGTACCGAGCAATTTGAGGTCTGCTTGTAAAATTGCAGTTGA
Organism: Lissotriton helveticus; assembly: GCF_964261635.1. Classification (NCBI taxonomy): domain Eukaryota; kingdom Metazoa; phylum Chordata; class Amphibia; order Caudata; family Salamandridae; genus Lissotriton; species Lissotriton helveticus. Next base: position 1,940,413,673 of record NC_136063.1, on the reverse strand, counting down.
ATGGCATTCACTGAAGCTGGCTGAGACCCCGTAACGTATGGTCCTTCACTCTTGGTTAGGAAAAGGTTTGAGCATGCAATCAAATGGTTACAGTCCAAGATTTCACCACACGATATTGATTGGGTAAAAATAGATCAGACTACCCAAGAGCCTAAGGAATCAGTACATGCCTACTATGAGCGGCTTTTGCAAGCATTTAAGCAGTACAGTGGGATGGACATGTTACATTCAAAGCACGCGGGACAGTACATTTCCAAATTTGTCTTACAGTTGAGGCCAGAAATTAGCTTCATGATCCAGTAGCATTTGATCTGTTGACAAAACATATCCTTGGATGAGATTCTACGGAATGCCAGATATTGTAGTGATGAGGTAGATTCAAAGCACAGGAACTTAACCCCTTCGACGCTCATGACGAGCTGGGCTCGTCATGGCGTAGCCTCCTCGCACGCTCATGACGAGCCCAGCTCGTCACGTAAAGTGCGGTTTCGCAAAACCCAGCGTACGGGCGGAATTCCGCCCGCACGCATGCGGTTAAAGGAAGAGCTAATGCTAGTCCAGATAAGAAATGCAGATAGGGTAGACCAAGTATAGTTGAGTGGAGGAACATTGGGACAGAAGCAGGGAAACAATCCTGGAGGGACCAATAATGCGTAGGCTCATGCGGAAAAGGGAAGAGGGAATCCCCTAGATTCTAAGGTGGGAATACACTTTGGTACCCTAAAGAGAACCACTGCATAACATTGTTTCAAAATTGGGCATTTGATGAACAAGTTTCAATTAAATTCAGCAAATCAGATCCAGGATGAGGAGATAGTGCAGGTACCTGAGGTCGTCCATACTGTAACAAGAACTAGGTCCGTGCACAGAAGGGGTTTGAGTCCACAAGTGCAAGTTCCTCAACCTCACAGAATCCCAAAGGGGTATCAAATGTATCAGCAGATGCTCTTTATCGAAACTTTAGATGAGTTCTAGATCTAGATCCGTTACAATGATGGTGCCTGAGGGGGGAGGAAGACTGTACCCTTGGAGCAGTCTTATAGGTAGACCAGAGAGGATTGTATGTAGAGGCAGACGTAGATGGTCATCCCATCAAATTCTTGATTGATACCGGTGCTACCAGTTCTACTAAGAGGTCCGCAGTAGCCCCAAACCTACCCCTCTTGAGGAAATCGATCCAAGTTGTAGGAGTTGCTAATGAAAGAATGACCAATACTTTGACAGATGAGATACCTGTGAGAATAGGAACCTTTAAGGATCAACACCAATTTGTGGTTTGCGATTCAAGCCCAGTCTGTTTGTTGGGTGGTGACCTATTGTTCAAATTGAATTGAACTATCTATGACACACCCAAGTGAGTGGAGTTGCAGACTAACAATAATGACATTGCATTCAAATTGGCAAATCAGAATCTCTGCATAGAGATGTTTCCCGTGTTGACAACTGAAGATCTGCCCTATGACTTGAGGGACTCAGTCTCTCCGTTGGTTTGGGATTTCACAGGAGAAGAGATAGGACTGATCCGAGGGGTTGAGCCAGTTAGGATACAGATCAAGCCGACTGCTGAATTCCCAAGAATGACCCAGTACATCCAGATGCTGGAAACGGTGGCAGGAATCAAGCCTGTGATTGAGTCCATGATCGTACTGGGCATTTTGAAGGAAATCATGGGGAGTCCATGTAAATCCCCTATAATGGGATTGCAGAAGCCAAGTGAAAAGTTCAGAATCATGCAAGGCCTTCGAAGGGTCAAACCAATTGTAATTCCATGTTGTCCCGAATCCATCAATGATCCGGTTTCAAATTTCTTGTGAGGCCGAAGGGATTACTGTGATTGATCTATGTCAGGTATTCTTTTCAATACCCTTACTCGAGAAAAGCCAATTTGTGTTTGCTTTCCATCTGGTAAATGACGTGTTAACATGTTGTTGCATCCCCCAAGGGTATACTGAGAGTCCATTAATCTTTAATCAGATTTTGAAAAAGAATCTTGAGAGTCTGGTACTACCGCAGAGTTCAGTTCTTGTGCAGTACATTGATGACCTCCTGATCACATCAGAAACGGAGGAGGCATGTAGGATTGATACTGTTGTACTGTTGAATCACCTGGCAGAGAATGGACACATGGTGTCCCCAAGCAAACTCCAGTACTGTTTGCCTGAAGTTCAGTATTTTGGGTAAGTTTTGGGGTCATCGCATTGAGAAGGGCAGAAGGAAGGTGTCACCAGACCGCATTGAGGCGATCATGAAAATGAATGCACCTACCACACAAAAGGAAGTAAGGATTTTTCTGGCAGTGGTTGGGCACTGCTGTCAATGGATTCCCAACTTCTCATTGAAATTGAAACCTCTGCAGAGTTTGGCACACACGGATGTGAGTGATCCGGTACTGTTTAGTTGCATTTCTGGAGCTGAGAGAAAGCCTGTGTTGTCCTCTGGCTCTAGGAATGCCTGATTACAACAAATCATTCTCATTATTTTGTTGTGAGCGCGAGGTTTGGACACTGTCAGTGCTCACACAGACTCATGGAGGTGTCTGTAGACCAGTTGCCTCCTTTTCAGCTACATTAGACAACGTAGCTTCAGCATTGCCCGGATGTCTCAAATTAGTTGCTGCAACAGGTGTCAGCATTGAAAGGTGTGAGAGTATTGTGATGGATCATCCTCTTAATGCATATGATCCACATTCAGTTGAGCTTCTGATGACAAGAACCAAGACACAGCATTTGATGAATAACAGACTCACACAATATGAGCAAGTCATACTTCCTCAGAGAATGTGACTCTAAAAAGTTGTTCTGTACTGAATCCTGCTACTTTGATGCCTATTCCAAACATTGAAGATGAAGGTTGTGAAGACCCAGACTGTCTTGATGTGACTGAACTTTGCACCAAACTGAGACCCAACATTGTTGATTAATATGTGCCTGAATCAGATGAAATCCTTTTTGTGGATGGTTCATGCTTAAGGGACAATTCAGGTCTTTTGAGAGCAGCGTTTGCTGTCTGTACTATTTATGGAGTTGTGGAAGCTTCTTGTTTACAGGGAGTACACGCTGCATAGGTAGCTAAAATCTTTGCATTGACATGTGCATGCCTGGTCTCTGATCAGATCCAAGTCACCATCTACACCGATAGCCAATATGGGTTTGGTGTGGTTCATGACTTTGGACAGCTATGGTCACAGAGGAGGTTCTTAATGTCATCGGGCTCTCCCATCAGAAATGGGGAATATGTGAGACAATTGTTGGAAGCCTTACAACGACCAAAGGAGATAGCTGTGGTGAAATGCATTGCTCATGGGAAGGGAGAGGACTTTGTGACACTGGGCAATAGGTATGATGATGAAGTTGCACATTTCTGTGCTGATAAGGATTCATTTTCAATGGGGAAATATACTGGAGTGAGCACAAATAGAACAAGCTTAGCATGATATTGGCCATAGCGGACACTTGGGATGTGGTCAAGCGTTTGCTGGGAGAAGTGTCAGAACAGGAAGAAGCTTGGTGAATTAAAGCAGGTTGTAAGAAGAGAGATGATGGCATTTGGGTTTCAACTGATGGTCGACCAGTGTTGCCAGCTGATTTACTGTGCCGTACGGCAAGACCGTGCCATGGAGCAGTTCAAATTGGGAGAGATGCCATGGCGCAAGTGTTCAGATAGACGTGGTTCAATCCATGGTTTCGTGCATTTGCTGAAGCAGTGTGTCACAGATGTGTTTCATGTCAACAGATCAATGCTGAAAAGAAGACTGCGGATGCATTGAGTCACATTGGGAAATCTGTGGTCCCTTCAATAGGATCCAGCTTGATTTCATTGAGATGCATAGGTGCAATGGATTGAGGTACATCTTGGTGGTGGTGTGTGTTTTCTCACGGTGTGTGGAAGCATACCCAACGAGAAGGTGTGATAGCCTCACTGTGGTAAAGCTGTTACTTAGAGAGTTGATACCTTGTTTCGGATTTCCAACTTCATTGGAGTCGGATAGGAGAACGCATTTTCATAGCGAGATTAGGAAGCTGCTGTGTACTGCCTTACAAGTTGATCAAAGATTACATTTTAGCTACAGACCTGAGGCATCAGGTCTTCTGGAACAAATCAATGGAACTCTCAAGATGTGAATAGCAAATATCTATTCGTCCATGTCCCTGAAATGTCCTGATACATTGCCTTTGGTGTTGATGAGTGTACGTAGCATCCACAATAGGAGGACAGGACTCCCGCCACACGAGATCCTGATGGGGAGGGCAGTGTGTTTGCCAGTAGTTCCATCTCGGGCACTGATAAACATCACTGATGTTTTGATCCTTGATTATTGCAAATGACTGGCTGACGTGGTCCATTCTGTGTCCCAAAAGATTGAAGCTGGGACTGCCCCGACCTCAAAGGACCTCTGCCACGACCTGTGTCCAGGCGACTGGATACTTGTTCGAAAGCACATAAGGAAGAACTGTCTTGATGCTTGCTGGAAAGGTCAATCGATTTGGTGACGAATACAGCTATGAAGGACTGTCAAACTGGATCCATGCCTCACACACCCGCAGAGTTTCAGGACCCTCGGAAGAAACAGCTCCTCTCCCAGAAGGATACATAGCTGTGGCTGAGAGGCCACTGGAGAGGACAAGCCGAGCTGTGGTAGTTACTAACGAGGTTGGTTGCCCACCAGAGCAAGCTGAGGGAGGTCACACTACTCAAGGCCCAGGTATTGACGCTGAGGGGGACGGTAACGCTGTGAGCGGTACAGACTCCGCTTGAGGAACTGGTGTGGAAGGTGATCAGTTGCAGAGAAGGAGAGCAGAGTTCACAAGAGAATCGTGGCCTGCGAGCCAGAAGAGGCAAAACTTGAGACTGGCATTGGAAAGAGATCTTGCCCCTGTGTCTGAAATGTCTAATTCAGAGCTAAGTGACACAGGAAAAGCACTGGAGGGCTTGAGGAGATCGAGAAGAGGGAGAGTGCCCTAATAAAATGAGGAACCTTTCTGTAGGAGAACCAAAAGGGCTAGGGAAGTCTTTTGAGCTGTGTAAATAAAAGTGCAACAAACTGTGAATAGATTTCCAGGACTCCAAGGAGCTGTGCATGAGTCTTGTTGAACAGCAATCAGAGACAGAGAAAGAGAGTTTGTGTTGATCCTCTTGCTGTGCTGAACCAAACTCAGTTGAAAATGGAGTTTGGAAATCTGAATCGTAAAGCAAATTGTGTAATAGGCACACTCATAGTACGAGTGATAGTAGTGGTTATTATAGTCTCTGTAAAAACTTCACCTGAAGTGGAAATTGGCGGTGTGGGAATGCAAGGGACATCCACACCTCCTACTAGCACAAAAGAGTGTACACTAGGAGCATATAAAGCTATGCTAGATCAAACTAGTCACATGTTACATGTAGATTTGTCTAAGGGTGATTATAGGTTGAAGGCCTATGCAAAATTGTTATTCGAGTATGTGAATACGATGGATGTGAAAGATTGGTATGTATGTATGCAGTTGCCTGCGCCGGTGGAGGAGGGGATTCGTTATCACCACCTGCCCCTGATGCATGGTATTACATGTAGTCTATTGCTTAGTAGATTTTACGGTAAGGATGACTATGAATATTATTTCCCGAACCACGATGCGTTGCTTTCCGTTGTCCCAGCTTACAAGCACCTGAATATGTATGATTACAAGCAGGAAGAGAGAAAAGGGAACTACTTCGTACCTACCTTTCCTTTAGATATAGCTTATGCTCATCGTCATAACTTGATTTGCATATTAGCTGATATAGAAAAGAAGTTCATAGATCAAGTAGAAGATAGGCATTGGCAATTAGCCATAAAACCTAACAGTAGAGAAGGGAAGTTTGTATAAGGTCGGTTCTCTCTACAGGGAGTTGTAATTGGTTGTGATGACAAATATCATCAGAGGGGCGAAGTGATAGAGTGCAATTGTGTTCTTCCATTTGTAGGGGTTCATCATAATCACGAGTAGTTCGCACCTGCATATAATTCTTTTGTCGTATTAACATTACACAGTAGAATGTGTACTGTAATAATATGAAAGGTGATGTGCTAGGTATATATTCCATACAAACAGGAAGATATTAATGTTGTAATACACATGTGTTTAGTTGAAAACATTAACGTGCTGAGTTTGTGTATGATGCTTACAATTATACATATACTTGATGTGCTTATGTAACCTGTTGATTTAGAAATGCATATTAAATGTTTCTGTTTATGTAGTTTATGAGGCCTATTGGCTTTTCCCATATGTTGGCTGATCTCTGTATGCCTGAAATGCAATATCCCTTGAAGCTCTCGTATTAGAGATTTAAGAGTTGAATTTCATGTGCATGTTGGATTTGTGTTTTCTAACGTTTTGTTGCAGGAGGAGAAATTCGTCATGTTAGTTAGAATAATTCTTTTATTTTAGGAGTTAGGCTCAGAGAGTAGAGGATACATTTGTACAAGGAGGGCTGATAATGTCAGACGGTGTTCTTTCTCACTGGAGAAGGCCTGGGAGTCAAGGTCATCAAGCCAGGAGCTGGGAGTATCGAAACTAAGTGGAAAATCACCTATGTGGAGGTGCCCAGCGCGATGAGGCAATCGGATGATGCCTAATGTGCGTTTTTTTAATGATTTTGGTATTGGAATTAGGGAAAGTGCCCTGGGGGTAGAGTAAGGAGAAGAGAGGAGATCTTTGGAGAGGGAAGGAGCATCTTAGAACAAGCTCTGTAGCCTTTCGCTACTTGACCCATAAAATGTGAGTGCACTAATTAGGAAGTCTTCGCTTGCTGATACCTTTTCCTGACTTGCTGGGAAATGCTAAGTAGGGATATCATGTTAGTGGTACTGTCGGGACATTCTAATGCTTTTCACTTATAAACCTTCAATGAAGTCTGGTATTGGCGAGGGGGCACTTTTTTCAGGCATCTTTTCATGATCCAAATACTGAATATTAGACGCTAGTTCGGCTTTGTATTAATTCCAATGTATTTCTACAATCTCATCTTGAGGTGCCTGTATGTCCAGTTATTTTTGGCTTTGTGATAAATCTACTAACTTAGAACCTGGAGCCTGTGATTCTTCGGAGTCATGAATTATTGTAATTTTGAACCAGATGCAAAACCTTATTTTTCCCATATACACTAATAATCAGGAACCAACGTCCATTGACCGAAGGTTCCAGAGTATATTGGTGGGAATCAGGGAACCCATCCCATTCAGTGGCTTAAAACAAGCCTGGAGTGGCACGAGTCACTCATCTAGTCAGGTGTTCTTTGTATTCTGGTCCTTGTAGTCCATTGTATATAATGTGCAGTACAAAACTGAAAAATCAGAAAATAATGTAAATCCTGGACTCCATTAGATTTGTATGTTTGTCTCTGACAATTTGAGAGTGAAAATGTGCTGATGTTAAGCAAAATACATATTAATTGAACTACATTCCACGGTTATACCCAGCCTGTTTTTTGTATCTATGTATTGTTCCATTGTAGTTACTTTTCACTGTCTGTAAGGGCTATTGTATTTCACCGGTGTATATAATATCTGCCAATTTGAAGTCCTACATTGATGTCTGTGACAACATTTCTTGGTTTTTAGTTTTGAAAAATGGGTTACCTTACATTCCATCTCCTTGGGTTCATGGTGTCCTGAAAATGTCCCATGCATGTTGCTGGAGTTCTGTTATGGCCTGCAGCTGCAGAGGTGAGTAGCTACATGCCCATGTAGTTGCTGAATTACTATCGAGCACCACCTCTACCTGGAACAAAAATCAATCAATCAATCAATCAATACATTTGTAGAGCACGCTACTCACCCGTGAGGGTATCTAGGCGCTGACGGGAGGGTGGTGCCACTACTGCTCGAATAGCCAGGTCTTGAGGTGTCTCCTGAAGGTGAGATGGTCCTGGGTCAGTCGTAGGTGTGCGGGGAGGGAGTTCCACGTCTTGGAAGCCAGGTAAGAGAATGACCTTCCTCCGGTGGTGGTTCTGCGAATCCGTGGGACGGCGGCGAGGGCGAGGCTGGTGGAGCGAAGCTGGCGGGTGGGAGTGTAGAACGAGAGGCGGTTGTTGAGGTATTCGGGGCCCTTGTTGTGGAGTGATTTGTGTGCGTGGGTGAGCAGCCTGAACGGGATCCTCTTGCTGACGGGGAGCCAGTACAGGTTTCTCAGGTGGGCGGATATGTGGTTGTGGCGGGGGATGTCGAGGATGAGTCGTGAGGAGGCGTTCTGTATGCGCTGAAGGCTTTTTTGAAGTTTGGCTGTCGTTCCTGCGTATAGGGCGTTCCCGTAGTCCAGTCGGCTGGTGACGAGGGCCTGGGTGACCGTCTTCCTGGTTTCGGTGGGGATCCATTGGAAGATCTTTCGGAGCATGTGCAGGGTGTTGAAGCATGAGGACGAGACTGCGTTGACCTGCTTGGTCGTCGGGAGGGAGGATGCCAGGATGAATCCCAGGTTGCGAGCGTGGTCTGTGGGTGTCAGTGCAGTGCCCAGCGACGTGGGCCACCAGGAGTCGTCCCAGGCGGATGAGGATTGTCCGAGGATGAAGACCTTCGTCTTGTCCGAGTTGAGTTTTAGTAGGCTGTGCTTCATCCATTCTGCGGCCTCTTTCATTCCGTCCTGGAAGTTGGCTTTGGCGGTGAGAGGGTCTTTGGTGAGGGAGAGTATCAGTTGGGTGTCGTCAGTGTAGGAGATGATGTTGATGTTGTGTTTGCGTGCGATGGTGGTGAGGGGGCTCATGTAGATGCTGAAGAGGGTTGGGCTGAGTGATGAGCCCTGGGGGACATCGCAGATGATCTTGTTGGCCTCGGAGCAGAAGGGAGGGAGGTGGACTCTCTGGTTTCTGTCAGAGAGGAATGATGTGATCCAGTCTAGAGCCTTTCCCTGGATCCCAGAGTTGAAGAGGCGGGTTGTTAGGGTGCGGTGGCAGATGGCTGCCGAGAGGTCTAGGAGGATGAGAGCGGCTGTCTCTCCGTTGTCCATCAGGGCCCTGATGTCGTCAGTGGCTGCGATGAGGGCGGTCTCGGTTCTGTGGTTGGCTCGGAATCCGGACTGGGATGGGTCGAGCGAGTTGTTTGCTTCGAGGAATGCAGTCAGCTGTTTATTGACGGTCTTCTCGATGACTTTGGCCGGGAAGGGGAGAAGAGAGATGGGGCGGAAGTTCTTGAGGTCTTTGGGGTCCGCTGTTGGTTTCTTTAGAAGGGTGTTGATTTCTGTGTGTTTCCAGCTTCCAGGGAAGGTGCCTGATGTGAAGGAGCTGTTAATGATGTTCCGGAGGTGGGGTGCGATGATGGTGTCAGCTTTGTTGAAGATATGATGAGGGCATGGGTCGCGGGGGATCCGGAGTGGATGGTGTTCATGACGCGTGTGGTGTCTTCAGGGCTGATCGGCGTCCATGCACTGAGACTGGTGGTGGGGGACGTTGGTTTGGTGGCTGGGGGCGGCGTCCGAAGCTGTCATGTATGTCTGTGATCTTGCGGTGGAAGAAAGCGGCGAGGGAGCTGCAGAGGTCTTGTGACGGTGTTGCTGGTGCTGGGGTTGGAGGGCTCTTTGACTATGCTGAAGAGTTCCTTGCTGTTGTTGTCTAGCCGCTCTTTGAATGATGTCCTTTTGGTGGTTCGGAACATCTGGTGGTATTCGCGGGTGGCGCTTTTGAGGGCTGTCATGTTTTCTGATGTTCGTTTGTGGCGCCAGGCTTTTTCGAGGGTACGGCATGATTTCTTTGAGGTTTTGAGGGCATCTGTGAACCATGAGGTTTTTCTGTTGCTGGTCTTGCCTGGGGGAGCGAGGTCGTTGGCACAGTCGGTGATCCACTGTGTGAGGTTGTCTGCTGCGCCGTTGGTTTCAGGGGTGTCGGCAGGTGGGTTCTGGCTTAGTGATGTGGTCAGCTGGTCAGTGGTGACTCTGCTCCAGCACCTGCGGGGGATCTGTGGCATGCGGTGGTGGGATGTGTTCTTCTTGAAGGTGAAGTGGATGCAGCTGTGGTCAGTCCAGTGTAGCCCGGTGGAGTGGCTGAAGGCAATGTGGCTGCTCGCAGAGAAGATGGGGTCAAGCATGTGGCTGACGTAGTGGGTGGGCGTGTCCACCAGTTGCTTGAGTCCGAGGTTGGTGAGCAGGGTGGTGGTGTTGTTGTCGTTGTTTTTCTCCAGGTGGAAGTTCAGGTCCCCTGGGAGAATGTACTCTGGTGAGGCTAGGACGTGCGGGCTGATGAAGTCGGCGATGGTTTCGCTGAATTGTGTCCGTGGGCCCAGGGGTCTGTAGATGAGCGTTCCTCTGAGGGTGGTCTGGGGGTTGATGTGGGTCTGGAAGTGTAGGTGTTCAAGGCGATGAGTGTGTCTTCGGCGCTGGTCGTGATGCTGATGGTGTTCTTGTGGATGATGGCGATTCCTCCTCCCATTTTGTTGATGCGGTCCTTCCAGGTGATTTTGTAGCCGTCCGGGATGGCTATGGCGATGTCGGGGGCCGATGAGGCATTCATCCCGGTTTCCGTGAGGAAGGCGATGTCTGGTGTTGTTGTATCAAGGAGTTCCCAGAGTTCGACGGCATGTTTGTGGACGGAGCGGGTGTTGAGGAGGATGCACTTGAGGTGGTTGTTGTTGTCGTTGCTATGTTCGGTGGGCGGGGTGCAAGTTAGAAGGCAGGTGAATTTGCATGCTTGGCAGGTGAAGGGTCTGTGGGTGCACTTCGGGGTGGCTTGGTGGCAGGCGGCAGGTCGTCCTGGGTTGAGTGCGGTGAGGGTGGCGGTGTCGTACGTCAGGCGGGTGCCCTGACCATGGCTGGGGCCAGGGGTTCTGGTGCTGGGCGAGGTCAAGGCGCGGACGGGCGCAGACGGGCTTGCCTTTGGCACGCCTTCGACATGCCAGCGGCCGTTGCGTGACCTCCATAAGAGGCGAAGTGGGAGGGAGGGGCAGCTGGGAGGCGGTAGCGGGGTGGCCAACAATCCACAAGGGCACAGTAAGTACAGTTAAAAAACCAAGTTAAGAATACAGGCGAGCAAAATAATACAGGCGAGCAAATAGAAGTTGAAAAAAAATACTGAGAGGAGGCAAGCAAACCCGGGGCACACCAGCGGCGAACCCTAGAGACACACGGGTCCTAGAGGAGAGACGAGGGGAGTGACCTGGGGACATGACCTGTTAGCCGGGCTTTTAATAAAACTTCAAGGCTTGAAACTCATATTATTATCTGTACTTTCTGTGGAACCTAATGTGCTTCATATATTATTGATGTATTGATTTGTTGATCAGGCTCGGGTTTGGAACTTGTTCAACCTGATAGCGCTTTATGGTCCCTGAAATCAGCACATTGGAAAGCACTAACACCAGCTACCGTAAACATATATTTGAGGACATTTGAGACTGTCTTATATGTGGCATAATTTGGTTTAGAGACAAATATGGACTAAATCATCTAGTGCTAACTACATTATACTCTGAGGATAATCCTAAAGTATCTGTCATCTACACAATGACAAGATATCAGAGATGCTTGCAAAATGATATGTTGACAAAGAACGAGGAGCATTTTACTCACTGCTGAATATAGCCCTCCACTTGAGAATAACGTGAGTATTAGAGGCGTGATTGACTCAAGCTGATTGTCTCCAACATTTTAATTACCACACCGTTCACTAATAACACGAAAAGATGCTCACCGTTATGTGCACCAGACTTATATCCAGAAGCTCAATGTAGATGAGCTTTCGGTTAAGCATAGAAAAGGGTGGTGATTCTATATTCCACTTTGGCGAAATCGATAAAAAACAAAAAATGTAAAGATTTTTGTAATATGATGCCGTTGGCGATTCGTTTATCAATCTCTTCCCCCCTCCTTTTCTAGTCGTTTTCCTTCTTCATCTTTCCATCCTATTCCGTTTCCTGTTAAATGGGATTAAGGAGTGGGTTATATGAGTTTTGGCCTAGAAAGTTGCATTAGCTCTTGCTTCCCTCCTGCACATTCAATTAATTAATGTTTGCTTTGATTAATATGAGGTATATCGTGCAGACTGGAGCATTCCGATTGACTGACCATAATTGAAATTAATTTTTTGTGGGAGTCATTACAGGATGCGAGGCCCTTTAGCCTCAAATGGTCTGGGGGTGCAAAGGGGGCGAAATGGAGCATTACATTGCCCCATGTGGGATGATCTGCAAATTTTGTAAAGAAAACAATGTATTTGGCTGGGAATTCTGATAAAAAAGGAAACTAATGCAGTGTAAATATGTACGACCAATGGCCATGCACAGTGAGCACTGTAGGCACATAGGATGGAGCGGATGTGAATGGATGAGATAGGCATAGATCCTGGACACATGCCAGTCTCTATGCCCAGAGCCTACTTCATATGGCCAAATGTAAGCATGTTTAGGTAGGTGGGATGGGACCTATGTGCACAGCTGATTTTCATAGGATGGTATGTTCACAGCCCTAGACCATAGTCACACTACGCAACCAAAGGCAGTGTGCATCTGGTTCAGGGGATAAGACAAAGTACATAAACCAGGGTGCAATAAATCTTTTAGTTAATGCACATATTAATCTATTAAATGTAATAGTTTAATTATGGGAGCAGGCATGATTCTTATGGTGCCTTTTATCTCCGTTATCAGTGTTCATGTGGTGGAGGCCATGCTTTTCGTCAAGCATGGCAGTTATAAACAAAGACATTTAACCAGACCAGGTCAATGGTGAGGTGATATGTGATGTTACCATTGACTTAATCCATGGGTTCTTTATAATGCCATCTATGAAATTACATGCAAGGTCATGAACAGTGAATTAGAATCGTGTTATGATTGTGTTACTTGACATGACTGGTGTATTTCAGTGGGTTTTCCGTTTTGATTAAAAAACGAATTGCTCTTTCATCTGACGTTTTTGGCAAATGTCTGTGTTTTTGTAACTTCTGATAAGTTAGCTATAGCTCTCCATGTTTTTTTCACTATAGGTATTTGGGTTTTGTGGTTATATACATTATCACTTAGATAAACTGTATAAGCACGATGCATGGGCTACAGAGATGCACAAGACGTATGGACACATTGCCTTTTCGTTGTTCACACCCAGCAACCAGCATTCATTTGGCTATAAGCCACTGTGCATAGTGCATTGGGGGTTGACTGCAAGGCCTGGTCTTGGGCCAGGCCTTGCGCCCATCATCTGTGTGCATATAATTCTCGTTTTCATGACCTTCAACGGTGCACAGGAAGGCTGGATACAGGGAATACACCTGACCTTATGTCATCAGGCATTTGTAGAGCCCCCATATGGATATAACCCAATTCACATGACCGGCACAATGGGGGGCAGAGCACACTAAGCCTACGGACAAGAATGTAATGTGTATACTTGTAAAGCGCACTGTTGCCAGTCGGCGCCCTGGCGCTATATACCACTGGGGAACCCGTCCTGGCTTTCCCTGTGGAATGGTCCCTGTTGGGAATCCCCAAGGTGGAGCCAGGCATCCCCGGCGTTGATGGTGCCGTTGTGGAGATTAGGCAAGCTAATGCCCAGAGTTGCCGAGTGGGACCCCTGGTTAGAGTAGGCACCGAGGTGAGAATTATCGAGTCTGCTGACCCTGGTCCACGACCCTGCCGCGTCGGGAATCGAACCCTGGTCCCGGCCGACTTCTGCTTCCGGGTCTGCCGCCTCTAACTAGTGAGCCACACCACTCCACTCCAGTTTGGACAAGCATACAACCAAAAGGTGGGGGGGGAATGTTTGCAATAGGTCTAACGACTAACAATCACTTGGGCAGCATTCCAAATCATCTTTCTTTGCCTACCATACCAACTCAGTTTGGACCCACCCATATGCAAATCAGTTTTAACCCTGCTCCAATAGGAGCAGTCCATTCTAAACTGCCAGTCCAGGTCCTCTCTGAACCAGAACACAATTAACCCAAGTCCAGTTTTGCCCCAGTTAGGGGTCGTCATTCAGGTGTAGGTTGGTTCCAATGGCACAGTGAGAAGGGGGTCCATGTCTAGGCATATGCTTGGCCACTTAGAGCATTACATCAAACACACAAAATGAGTTAGGAGGAATCATGCAGTACGTCTAACCAATGAATATCACTAAGTTTAGCATTCCAGCTCATCATTCCTTTACTCGTTGCTTTTCTGTATTTCATTGATATGCCCTAAGTCGAACGGGTATGGCCAAATATGTGTCCCATGCACACTGTGCCACTGGAACAAGCTAGATTCAACTGAGCATCCCTTATATTGGCAAAACCATCTTGAGTTACTTTTCTTTTGGTTCACGGTGGACCTGGGCTGGCAGTTTGGACTTGACTGTTCCTATTGGAGCAGGGTGAAAACTGATTTGCGTATGGTTGTGTCTAAAGTGAGATGGTAAGGTGTGCAAAATATTTATGGTCCTGTCGGGATCTTGCTCCTTGCCACTCACTGCCATGCCCCACCTCCCTTGGGTTATAAAGACAAGCATTCGCAATGCAATAGGTCTCACATTTACGCAAGTTTAAGCTATTGACATTGTAAATGACAATGCCTATTATTTTTGATTATTAAAACATAAATAAAAGGCATTGTCATTTACAATGTCAATAGCTTAAACTTGCGGAAATGCATGACCTATTGCCTTGCAAATGCTTGCTTAAGTTTAAAACTGAGCATGATGCCGCTTTAAGGACACCACGCTCGTTTTTTTGTTTTTTTTCAAACTTTAACAGTTCACGCCGTGTCTTTGAAGCGGGCACCACGCTCAGTGTTAAAGTAAAAAAACGAAAGAAAGAAACAGAGCGCAGTTTCCTTGAAGCAGCGTCGCGCACAGTTTTAAAGTTTAAAAAAAAGAGTGAAACAGAGAGCGGTGTCCTTGAAGCGGGCCCCTTGCTCATTGGGAAAGTTAAAAAATAAATAAACTGAGCGCAGTGTCCCTAAATTAGGCTCCGTCTTCAGGATACAAATACAATAAAATAGCATCCACCATTGCCGCCATAAGTGCAGATAAACAAAATATTGCTGATCCCCTAGATAAATCTGACTGTGTACAAAGCCAAGTAAAAGGTCCAGTTATCATGGGAATTAAAAAATGGCAACAAGGCGGTAACAAGGAGGGACTAACAAGCCTCATAATGAATTGGAAGCCAGAATTTACTAAGGACAAAGACACCAGCCAGTTTAAAAGTATACAGAAAAGGGGGTGGTGATGAACAGAGTGTCTGAATTAAGCAGACCACTCTTACCCAGTCCAAAGATCAGGGCTTGATCCATCACCGTTATTTAGCTCACTGCCCCATCCCAGCTCAGAACCTGGCTATATGCAAATTAGTCTGTCCCTGGCCCAGTGCATCATGGGAACAGGGCAGACCAAACTACCAAGCCAATTCTTCACCAGAAAGGAGACAAGCTACCGGGGACCGGTTTCTGGCATTTCAGCCTCGTCGGCCCGGCTTGCTTGAATCCTGATGGAGCAGTGAGCAAGGGACTCATGTCTGAGTATACCCTGCCACACCAATAGTGGCCAAAAACGATTCAGAAAAGGGGGTGGTGATGAACAGAGTGTCTGAATTAAGCAGACCACTCTTACCCAGTCCAAAGATCAGGGCTTGATCCATCACCGTTATTTAGCTCACTGCCCCATCCCAGCTCAGAACCTGGCTATATGCAAATTAGTCTGTCCCTGGCCCAGTGCATCATGGGAACAGGGCAGACCAAACTACCAAGCCAATTCTTCACCAGAAAGGAGACAAGCTACCGGGGACCGGTTTCTGGCATTTCAGCCTCGTCGGCCCGGCTTGCTTGAATCCTGATGGAGCAGTGAGCAAGGGACTCATGTCTGAGTATACCCTGTCACACCAATAGTGGCCAAAAACGATTCAGAAAAGGGGGTGGTGATGAACAGAGTGTCTGAATTAAGCAGACCACTCTTACCCAGTCCAAAGATCAGGGCTTGATCCATCACCGTTATTTAGCTCACTGCCCCATCCCAGCTCAGAACCTGGCTATATGCAAATTAGTCTGTCCCTGGCCCAGTGCATCATGGGAACAGGGCAGACCAAACTACCAAGCCAATTCTTCACCAGAAAGGAGACAAGCTACCGGGGACCGGTTTCTGGCATTTCAGCCTCGTCGGCCCGGCTTGCTTGAATCCTGATGGAGCAGTGAGCAAGGGACTCATGTCTGAGTATACCCTGCCACACCAATAGTGGTCAAAAACGATTCAGAAAAGGGGGTGGTGATGAACAGAGTGTCTGAATTAAGCAGACCACTCTTACCCAGTCCAAAGATCAGGGCTTGATCCATCACCGTTATTTAGCTCACTGCCCCATCCCAGCTCAGAACCTGGCTATATGCAAATTAGTATGTCCCTGGCCCAGTGCATCATGGGAACAGGGCAGACCAAACTACCAAGCCAATTCTTCACCAGAAAGGAGACAAGCTACCGGGGACCGGTTTCTGGCATTTCAGCCTCGTCGGCCCGGCTTGCTTAAATCCTGATGGAGCAGTGAGCAAGGGACTCATGTCTGAGTATACCCTGCCACACCAATAGTGGCCAAAAACGATTCAGAAAAGGGGGTGGTGATGAACAGAGTGTCTGAATTAAGCAGACCACTCTTACCCAGTCCAAAGATCAGGGCTTGATCCATCACCGTTATTTAGCTCACTGCCCCATCCCAGCTCAGAACCTGGCTATATGCAAATTAGTCTGTCCCTGGCCCAGTGCATCATGGGAACAGGGCAGACCAAACTACCAAGCCAATTCTTCACCAGAAAGGAGACAAGCTACCGGGGACCGGTTTCTGGCATTTCTGCCTCGTCGGCCCGGCTTGCTTGAATCCTGATGGAGCAGTGAGCAAGGGACTCATGTCTGAGTATACCCTGCCACACCAATAGTGGCCAAAAACGATTCAGAAAAGGGGGTGGTGATGAACAGAGTGTCTGAATTAAGCAGACCACTCTTACCCAGTCCAAAGATCAGGGCTTGATCCATCACCGTTATTTAGCTCACTGCCCCATCCCAGCTCAGAACCTGGCTATATGCAAATTAGTCTGTCCCTGGCCCAGTGCATCATGGGAACAGGGCAGACCAAACTACCAAGCCAATTCTTCACCAGAAAGGAGACAAGCTACCGGGGACCGGTTTCTGGCATTTCAGCCTCGTCGGCCCGGCTTGCTTGAATCCTGATGGAGCAGTGAGCAAGGGACTCATGTCTGAGTATACCCTGCCACACCAATAGTGGCCAAAAACGATTCAGAAAAGGGGGTGGTGATGAACAGAGTGTCTGAATTAAGCAGACCACTCTTACCCAGTCCAAAGATCAGGGCTTGATCCATCACCGTTATTTAGCTCACTGCCCCATCCCAGCTCAGAACCTGGCTATATGCAAATTAGTCTGTCCCTGGCCCAGTGCATCATGGGAACAGGGCAGACCAAACTACCAAGCCAATTCTTCACCAGAAAGGAGACAAGCTACCGGGGACCGGTTTCTGGCATTTCAGCCTCGTCGGCCCGGCTTGCTTGAATCCTGATGGAGCAGTGAGCAAGGGACTCATGTCTGAGTATACCCTGCCACACCAATAGTGGCCAAAAACGATTCAGAAAAGGGGGTGGTGATGAACAGAGTGTCTGAATTAAGCAGACCACTCTTACCCAGTCCAAAGATCAGGGCTTGATCCATCACCGTTATTTAGCTCACTGCCCCATCCCAGCTCAGAACCTGGCTATATGCAAATTAGTCTGTCCCTGGCCCAGTGCATCATGGGAACAGGGCAGACCAAACTACCAAGCCAATTCTTCACCAGAAAGGAGACAAGCTACCGGGGACCGGTTTCTGGCATTTCAGCCTCGTCGGCCCGGCTTGCTTGAATCCTGATGGAGCAGTGAGCAAGGGACTCATGTCTGAGTATACCCTGCCACACCAATAGTGGCCAAAAACGATTCAGAAAAGGGGGTGGTGATGAACAGAGTGTCTGAATTAAGCAGACCACTCTTACCCAGTCCAAAGATCAGGGCTTGATCCATCACCGTTATTTAGCTCACTGCCCCATCCCAGCTCAGAACCTGGCTATATGCAAATTAGTCTGTCCCTGGCCCAGTGCATCATGGGAACAGGGCAGACCAAACTACCAAGCCAATTCTTCACCAGAAAGGAGACAAGCTACCGGGGACCGGTTTCTGGCATTTCAGCCTCGTCGGCCCGGCTTGCTTGAATCCTGATGGAGCAGTGAGCAAGGGACTCATGTCTGAGTATACCCTGCCACACCAATAGTGGCCAAAAACGATTCAGAAAAGGGGGTGGTGATGAACAGAGTGTTTGAATTAAGCAGACCACTCTTACCCAGTCCAAAGATCAGGGCTTGATCCATCACCGTTATTTAGCTCACTGCCCATCCCAGCTCAGAACCTGGCTATATGCAAATTAGTCTGTCCCTGGCCCAGTGCATCATGGGAACAGGGCAGACCAAACTACCAAGCCAATTCTTCACCAGAAAGGAGACAAGCTACCGGGGACCGGTTTCTGGCATTTCAGCCTCGTCGGCCCGGCTTGCTTGAATCCTGATGGAGCAGTGAGCAAGGGACTCATGTCTGAGTATACCCTGCCACACCAATAGTGGCCAAAAACGATTCAGAAAAGGGGGTGGTGATGAACAGAGTGTCTGAATTAAGCAGACCACTCTTACCGAGTCCAAAGATCAGGGCTTGATCCATCACCGTTATTTAGCTCACTGCCCCATCCCAGCTCAGAACCTGGCTATATGCAAATTAGTCTGTCCCTGGCCCAGTGCATCATGGGAACAGGGCAGACCAAACTACCAAGCCAATTCTTCACCAGAAAGGAGACAAGCTACCGGGGACCGGTTTCTGGCATTTCAGCCTCGTCGGCCCGGCTTGCTTGAATCCTGATGGAGCAGTGAGCAAGAGACTCATGTCTGAGTATACCCTGCCACACCAATAGTGGCCAAAAACGATTCAGAAAAGGGGGTGGTGATGAACAGAGTGTCTGAATTAAGCAGACCACTCTTACCCAGTCCAAAGATCAGGGCTTGATCCATCACCGTTATTTAGCTCACTGCCCCATCCCAGCTCAGAACCTGGCTATATGCAAATTAGTCTGTCCCTGGCCCAGTGCATCATGGGAACAGGGCAGACCAAACTACCAAGCCAATTCTTCACCAGAAAGGAGACAAGCTACCGGGGACCGGTTTCTGGCATTTCAGCCTCGTCGGCCCGGCTTGCTTGAATCCTGATGGAGCAGTGAGCAAGAGACTCATGTCTGAGTATCCCTGCCACACCAATAGTGGCCAAAAACGATTCAGAAAAGGGGGTGGTGATGAACAGAGTGTCTGAATTAAGCAGACCACTCTTACCCAGTCCAAAGATAAGGGCTTGATCCATCACCGTTATTTAGCTCACTGCCCCATCCCAGCTCAGAACCTGGCTATATGCAAATTAGTCTGTCCCTGGCCCAGTGCATCATGGGAACAGGGCAGACCAAACTACCAAGCCAATTCTTCACCAGAAAGGAGACAAGCTACCGGGGACCGGTTTCTGGCATTTCAGCCTCGTCGGCCCGGCTTGCTTGAATCCTGATGGAGCAGTGAGCAAGGGACTCATGTCTGAGTATACCCTGCCACACCAATAGTGGCCAAAAACGATTCAGAAAAGGGGGTGGTGATGAACAGAGTGTCTGAATTAAGCAGACCACTCTTACCCAGTCCAAAGATCAGGGCTTGATCCATCACCGTTATTTAGCTCACTGCCCCATCCCAGCTCAGAACCTGGCTATATGCATATTAGTCTGTCCCTGGCCCAGTGCATCATGGGAATAGGGCAGACCAAACTACCAAGCCAATTCTTCACCAGAAAGGAGACAAGCTACCGGGGACCGGTTTCTGGCATTTCAGCCTTGTCGGCCCGGCTTGCTTGAATCCTGATGGAGCAGTGAGCAAGGGACTCATGTCTGAGTATACCCTGCCACACCAATAGTGGCCAAAAACGATTCAGAAAAGGGGGTGGTATGCCCTGTTCCCATGATGCACTGGGCCAGGGACAGACTAATTTGCATACAGCCAGGTTCTGAAACTGGGATGGTGCAATGAGCTAAAAAACGGTGTTGGATCTAGCCCTGATCTCTTGACTGGGTGAGAGTATTCTGCTTAATTCAGAGACTCTGTCCATCACCACCCCTTGTTGTAAATATTTTTGTCCACCCTAAGCGTGGAAGGGTATACTCAGATGTGAGTCCCTTGCTCATTGCACCATCAGGATTCAAGCAAGCCGGGCCGAAGACGGCTGAAATGCCAGAAACCGGTCCCCGGAAGCTTGTTTCCTTCCCAGTGTAAGAATTGGCTTTTGTAGTCTGGTCTGCCCTGTTCCCATGATGCACTGGGCCAGGGACAGACTAATTTGCATACAGCCAGGTTCTGAAACTGGGATGGTGCAATGAGCTAAAAAACGGTGTTGGATCTAGCCCTGATCTCTTGACTGGGTGAGAGTATTCTGCTTAATTCAGAGACTCTGTCCATCACCACCCCTTGTTGTAAATATTTTTGTCCACCCTAAGCGTGGAAGGGTATACTCAGATGTGAGTCCCTTGCTCATTGCACCATCAGGATTCAAGCAAGCCGGGCCGAAGACGGCTGAAATGCCAGAAACCGGTCCCCGGAAGCTTGTTTCCTTCCCAGTGTAAGAATTGGCTTTTGTAGTCTGGTCTGCCCTGTTCCCATGATGCACTGGGCCAGGGACAGACTAATTTGCATACAGCCAGGTTCTGAAACTGGGATGGTGCAATGAGCTAAAAAACGGTGTTGGATCTAGCCCTGATCTCTTGACTGGGTGGGAGTATTCTGCTTAATTCAGAGACTCTGTCCATCACCACCCCTTGTTGTAAATATTTTTGTCCACCCTAAGCGTGGAAGGGTATACTCAGATGTGAGTCCCTCGCTCATTGCACCATCAGGATTCAAGCAAGCCGGGCCGAAGACGGCTGAAATGCCAGAAACCGGTCCCCGGAAGCTTGTTTCCTTCCCGGTGTAAGAATTGGCTTTTGTAGTCTGGTCTGCCCTGTTCCCATGATGCACTGGGCCAGGGACAGACTAATTTGCATACAGCCAGGTTCTGAAACTGGGATGGTGCAATGAGCTAAAAAACGGTGTTGGATCTAGCCCTGATCTCTTGACTGGGTGAGAGTATTCTGCTTAATTCAGAGACTCTGTCCATCACCACCCCTTGTTGTAAATAGTTTAAAAGTATAGGCGGAGAGGGGGCGAGGTTTACACAGCATACTCGAATACTGAATGCCTCGACCTAAAAAAGAGGTGTAGCCCATGTACACAGTTGAGGGAGGGTGCCCCAAAGAATACAATGACATTCTGTGCTATAACTTTATGTACAATGTAGTGGAACATTTATTAAATCACATCTCGTACAATGTTACCTTACATACATTTCTATAAACGTTGGATCAAAGTGCCTTAAATGCAACAGGCTTTTCAGACTAATATTCTAAAGATTCAGAGCTCTACAAAATAATTTGAAGAACTATTTCAAAGAACACACATATCAAAAGAAGGTTGTTCTTCCGATGTATTCACAGATTGAACATTAGTGACTAATAAGTACCAATGCATAAATCAAATCATAGTTGTGACCCTTCATCAATTCGTGTTAACACTCGTATTATGAAAAGAAGTTATGTACCATTTTTTCAGCCAAATGTTTGTATCACAGTTGGTTTTACTGGCTCTGATATTTTGGCTAGTGGCATACACGCTTTGAATGAATAAATTAAAGTAGTGTGCTACTAAGATCTTTGCTGTTTAGCCGCACTGGTGAGGGCTCAAGAACGTTCCCTGTGACCTTCTATGTGGTTTCCTGTTTCTCTGGGATGAGAGATTATTTTATAAACAATGAATTATGAGCAGCGCCACTTTCTCAATCTAAGGTCTACGTGTTTCGACCCCCCAATAGACTATGTTCTTCATCAGAACTGAGGCTGTCAGTGTTGCCATAGGTTGTGTTCTGGTTACCATGGGCAAAGTTTGCAAGTGTAGGAGGAAGTCATCGGGTATTTTCCTGCCACGATTTAGCGTTTAAACTTTGTCTCTTTTGCAAACATGTTCCACACATTATTTAAACAGTTAACAATGGAATACCCAAAATATTTCCTCCATGGATCCTGCAAATCTGTTCTGAATGTTTGCACCATCTGGCCTGAATTTCAGATGCGTTTATAGTATGAAGATAGATATTGTAACTACTCTGAGAACTTGCTCTCAAAAGCATTAAAGGATGATGCAAAGTAATTTGTACTTTACTCTTTTTGCCCACATACCATAGTTATGGTTTATGAGAACCAGGCGAGGTGAGCCAAACTTATTAATTTCAGGCAGAATCTGGTTGCTTTGCAAGCAGTTTTCGGTGTTCCATGATCGCTTTCTTAGGTACACCATCCATTGGCATAACAATAGCCAGAAAAGCCCTTGCGCTGCAGGGGATTGGGGGTGAAGGGGGGGAGTGATGGGGGGCTTCTAGGGCACCCCGCCCTTACTGTGCACGGTTGGCAGGCCCATGGCCTGAGAGCTCCTGACTGGGTCTGGAGCGTCTGGGGGGCCTCCTTCATTTTACGCCACGTATCACCATCATTAGGAAAGTTACAGTAATCAGGCAAGATCGCACCAGGACCATGGGAAGTTTACCACAGTCAGTTAACTGAGGCAGTGGCAGAATCCTTTGTAGCAGAATAGGGCAGTCAGTGTTAATAACCACTGTTGAGATTTGGTGACCAAATATTAGCCCAAAGTTGGACTAAACGTTATTTTATTTACTTCTTGATCTGGTGGCATGCTTCATGTATGAGCAATCTCTGAAGTTATAAAATATGCACAAATATTCATCATTTGAGACTTCCATCAGTGATTTCCATGGAATATCATAATACCAATGATAGTTTCCTCTCAGTGCCCTGACTCAAATCCCAATCAGGGATCAATATGTTTTTAGATGATGAAATTGTCCCAAAATTTACCAGAATTCTAAAAATCAGTGCAGTGCAATAATACATAGTCTTACAGCTACACACAGAAGGATACATGTAGTGTTCAAATGCATTTCTACTGCATATTTCTCCTCAACAAATGCAAGAACAACACAGAAGTAATAACACATGCAAGGGGCGGGAAGCAAGAGAAACAAGGTGTAGTTTGCCTTCAAACTTATTGTAAAAATGCCCACAATCTTATGGGCATTTACAAACGTATGTCTGATATATTCCCATCTTGGATGCAGTTGGAATAACTGTATTTCTTCGAAAGAGAGTGGATCACCCACAGACTTGATGTAAGGTAAGAGGTATCTTTCTACAAAGGGGATACATTTTCTCTGTTGAGGGTTGGGGGCAATGTGTATTTGCACATCAGGGTCCTTTTCAAAAGTGCACAATCCTAAGACCAATCAACTCACTCAATGCCAACAGGTGACACCCAATCTTGACTCCCTTTACAGGGTCACTCTGTGAGGAACCGATATCACACAGTGGCATGGAAAACAAACTTGTGGTCGGAGGCTTTGAACTGCCAATGTCCATTAATAGGTGTGAAACCACCCCAGGACATCGGCAGCAACCTAACCAAGCTTATGTGTTTTTGTTGTTGTTGTAAGGTCGAGCATTCAAGACTTCTTGTATATACACTTTAGTATATTCGTATATGTGTATGTACTTTGTGTGCTCCCGAGATCAGCCCTAAGACTTGTCTGCTTCTGCTTAGGGAATTTTTTTTTGTTCAACTGCCTCTATTTAACTGTCTTGATAGAAAACCATCAGTAGAGGTCAATAAAATACCAGAATTGCTTTCT
Organism: Lissotriton helveticus; assembly: GCF_964261635.1. Taxonomy (NCBI): domain Eukaryota; kingdom Metazoa; phylum Chordata; class Amphibia; order Caudata; family Salamandridae; genus Lissotriton; species Lissotriton helveticus. The sequence continues at coordinate 1,940,389,878 of NC_136063.1, read as the reverse complement.
GCTTGTTCAACTGCCTCCATTTAAATGTCTTGATAGAAAACGACCAGTAGAGGTCAGTAAAATACCAGAATTGCTTTCTGCCGAGGGACTTTCTTTTTTAAATATTTCTGGCAACTGCCTCTATTTACCTTTCTTGATAGAAAACGACCAGCAGAGATCGGTAAAATACCAGAATCATTTTGCATGCTTTAGATTCCAGTCCATAGAAATTGTCTTCCACGAGCACCCGTAGACAATAATATTTTTTTCAAATCTTTATGTTAAAAACAGAGCTTTGGACTATACCATTTATCTGCTGAAAAGCAAAATTTCTCTCCATGTGTTCCCATCTCTGGTGTGTCAGGCAGTTCGGTGATTACTTTCCCTCCGTGTTAAAGAACAGTAGATATTTCAGCACCCAGGCGAATGTGCTTCATAGCTAAATGCATAAAAGGTCCCAAAGGCGAGACTGATTGCATTGAAAATGCTTGGTTTTTATGTAGGAGTAGGTTTGGTGGCAAGGTGAGGGCACAAGTGCCTCTTTGGTTCTTCTCAGCATGGTGCCCCGACCTCTCCAAGACCCACCCCCTTCTCACAAGGTGTGATTTTTAATTTGGTTGGCACACCTTAATCCTTCAGTTGGTGCAAATATTCTTTAGGGACAGTAATACACCTGGAAAGCTGCACTTTGCACAGATTTCAAGGCTAGTGCATCTGAATTTTGAGATTAAAGGAACATCGTAAATCTGCACGAATGGGGAAAGGTACTTCTTCGAGTTCAGATTAACGACTGCCTTTACCCATTGAGCCTCTTTAATAATGGTGAAAAATTTGTACATTGCATCCCTGGTGCAAAATTAATCTGGAAAGGCACACTGAAGAAAAGTGAGATAGAAGCAACAACGCAGTATCTTTTTCTTTCACTTGAAAGCACTTCAGCCATGGGAGTCAATTCACCAAAATGTCAGGGGTATCGGAAGGGACATTACACACCCTTTGGCATATAATTTGACTCAAACACACATGCTTAAACATGCACACACATTCACGCATTCCCTCTCAGGTAAACACACTAAATTGCAAACATGCATACACCATACATTTAAAAGCATTTTATACTTATCTTGTTTTGACAGATAGGATCATATTCCAGCTCATTATACTCCATTTTTTATTACGCTAATAGTGAATAATATTATTCACTATTTGTGTAATAAAAGATTTGACAGAACACCAAGAAAATGGGGCTCCAAATGATGTGTTCAGCGAGTTTCCTAAAGTTTTTTGCCCTTGTGCCACTGCACCTGCTGCACCAATGAAATCATGGCACTTGTGCCTGTAAGGTCATTGCAATTGAGACTGCTTGTTTAGTAGTAATGTTTAGCAATAATCGATGTTCAGAGGGTTTCTTAAATCTTTTGGCCCCTGTACCACTGCACCTGCTGCACCATTGAAGTTGTGACCTGCAAGGAAAAATGAGGAAAATGTTTATATCCAGTAATGTTGTGTTCATTTCCAGTGATATATGTGTTCCGAAAAATGCCCAGTTGCAGGAAGAATAGTGAGAATACCATCATCATCAAATACTTTATTTTCGAACACAAGGATCTTATAAAGTGGCAAGTCCCAAGCAATATAAAAGCAGTACAAGCAATAAAAAACGATTTACAAGGTATAATATGCAATAGTGGTTAAAACAATACAAGGTTAAAAATCAATTTCCATAAGGTGACCCAAGATTTGATATGCAAAAAATAAAAAAGCTATGTAATATATTTAAAGCGTGTGATCCATGAAGAATGCCAACATTTGCCCAAACCAAAGACAACCACCCTGCATGTGTCGCTAGCTAAAATTCTCATAACCTCTAGGTAATTCCCAGGTCCAATCAGTTTACACAATGGCACAATCCTTTCCCACACAGGCTTCTATAGTAGGAGCAGAAGAATATCAAGTAGACTATTGATTCTGAGCAAGCCTTAAATGCGGGAAATTACATCTGTGGTGGCCTTGCTACACCACTTTCTAAAGGACAGTTTGGTGGCCATGGTTTTAAAATTGAATTGTATAAATAATTTCCATGCCAGCGGTGGTACAATTTCGTCAATAGTTTCCTCATAAAATGGGGCAAATTTAAAACTGATAAAATCTTCGTTGAATGTGCCCACCGGATTAGCCATCTCCTTCACCATAATAGTATCTCAGTATATCTATTTGACCCTGCATTTTGGGATAATCCCAATCTTTCAGGGGTGGACCAATATTCCTCCATCCCAAGTCACTTCAAAAGATTCTTCAGGGAGCTAAACCATGGGATAGAGTTAACTTGGAATCACTTCAGGAGATCAATCATTTCCGCTCTGTATGGGGTGAGCTCATTTACCGACCACAGACGGTGCCAGAACATTAGCTGCTTGTAGCCCATCTTGTGCGATAGCAGTTTTTGGCCCAAGTCCAGAAACATAGGAGCCAGGGGGTTACTAGTGGAAAGGTTTAACATTGAGTTTCAAAACCAGTTTTCTACAGAAGTGACAGAATTTGTTTTTTCCAATGTAGCACAATTAGGCCTCATATGGGGCTCCCCCTAATATTTTGGTATTATAGATTTCTAATGCTGGAGCCACTTTCATGGACAATGTTTTTTTGTATATTTTACTTAAATGAGCAGTTTGTTGAATTAGTGATAATTGTGCTTTTTTGATGTGAGTCGCCCAATTTAGCTTTGAAGTTAAATAAATACCCAAATGGTCAAAAGCAAAAACTTGCTCTAGGGGGCTATCTCCTACATACATTTGTCGTTTTGATGGCTTGGAATTCCCCTTCGAGAAAATCATATATTTTGTTTTTGCCTCATTTAGTACCAAGCCATGCTCCTTGCAGAACTTAATAAAATTATTCAACAATTGTTGCAGACCATGGGGGAATTTAGAAATTAGCAGGGTGTCATCCGCAAAGACTAGAGCTGGTACTCCTCTCTCCCCCACCTTTGGTGCGTCACATCCATCCCTGTCTAAATAATCAAACAACCCATTAATAAAACGGGAGAATAACATGGGCATTAAGACGCACCCTTGTCTCACTCCACATTCAACAGGGAAGTGCTCAGTAAGTTGATTGTTATCCCCCACCTAACTTGTGCAGTATTTGAAGAGTGCAACCGAATTAACATTTCTATCATGTTATGAGGTATACCCATCTCTGCCAACACTCAACAACTTGGCTCATGGTACCAGATCGAATGCAGTATGTAGGTCCACAAAGGCGACATATAGTTTGCCCCCTCTAATGCTGACCTCCCTCCAGTAGATACAAAAGAAGCGGAAAACCTGGTCCAATGTACTAATGTTAGCAAGGAAGATTGCTTGGAAATCACTCAGAATGTGATTCTCTGAGATTCAGTCCTGGACTCGTAGTAACACCTTCTTGCAGAAAAGTTTCTGCAGTGAGTTGATTAAGCTTATAGGCCTATATCTGGCTGGGTTGGCTCTATTACCCTTCTTAAAAATAGGGATTATCTCTGCCATTTTCCACGACGTGGGAATATTCATGCCTGCTGTATGGCATTTGTAATCATATTGATGCAGGGAGCCCAGACAATTAAATCCTCTTTATGCAAATCATTTGGGATTTGGTTGGGATGGGGGCTTTGGCTGCAATATGTTAATGTTATAGGGCATTTATACAAGCGCACGGCTACTCCAAGGAGTGTCCCGGTGCTACTGTAGTTAAGCAAGAGACCCCAGTGAGCAAGCCCAACGCTTCCTCCAACTGATACTCCCACAGAAATTATTGCTGGAAAAGCCAAGTTTTCAGATGGCGGCAGAAGCGCAGAAGGTCTACTTCTTGCCTTAAAGACAGATGGAGCTTATTCCATATTCTGCTCACAACCACTTGAAAGGAGCGACCGCCTCTCCTGGTCAGGTTGAATTTAGGCACCCGCAACAAGTATTGTGTCGATGATCGCAAAGTCCTGGCAGGAAAGTAGGGCACAATTCTTTTCCTGATATACTGGGCTCCACTGTTATTCAACGCCTTAAAGGCTAACACAAGTGCCTTAAAAACCACTCTGTTTCTAACAGATAGCCAGTGGTGTGATTTCAGCAGGTTTGTCATGTGGGTTCTGGGTCCCACCATAGAAACTGCTCTGGCAGCAGAATTCTGGACAATCTGAAGATGATTTAACAAGTACTCGGGAATGCCCAGATAGAGCACATTCGCATAATCCAGCCTAGACATTATCAAGGCCTGAACCACTGTCTTTCTATAGGCTACTCGTAATAACACCAAAAAATTCCTTATCATTTTTAACATCACAAAACAAGTTCCAACAACTGACTGCACCTGTGTCTTCATAGAGAGATCACAGTCCATCATCACTCCCAAATTCTTCACTACCGTGACAGGGGAGACAGGCGCCAATTGATTCAATGGCCACCAATTTCGCCATTCATCCGCTGGGGTATGGCCAAAGAAGATAATTTCCGTTTTAGCGGAGTTGCAAGATAACTGGTTTTCCCGGAACCAATTAAACACAGCCTTTAAACACGTTTGTATTTGGTTGTCATCAAAAGGCGACCCTTTTTCATAAGTGAAAAGCAGTTGTGAATCGTCGGCATATGTGAGGACTTTGGCCCCTGAGCTCTCAGCCAGCGCCGCCAAAGGGGACATATAAATATTAAAAAGAGTAGGGCTCAGCACTGAGCCCTGGGGCACTCCCACGCACAGTGCCGGGATATCCACTGTAAAGGGTGGTGTCCAAACTGCCTGCTGACGGTCCTTAAGGAAGGAAGAAAAACATTTTAAAGCTGTGCCCCCAATCCCGCAATCCTCCAATCTCTGGAGGAGTCGCCCATGGGGCACAGTATCAAAAGCAGCCGAGAGGTCCAGCAGTATCAAAACTGCCTTGCCCCCTCGGTCTAGCATGCTCTTGATATTTTCTGAAACCTCTAGCAGAGCTGTCTCCGTGCTATAATTCGCCCTGAAACCCGATTGACTGGGGTGCAGGACATTGGTATCCTCAATAAACTTAGTGATTACCTTGTTTACATGCTTCTCCAAGGTTTTTGCGAAGAAGGGTAACAACGTGATGGGCCTATAATTAGTGGCCACCAGAGGATCCGCCTATGGCTTCTTCAGAAGGGGGATGATTTTTCCCACTTTCCATCTGGCTGGGACCTGGCCGTTAGACAGAGAAAGGTTCAGGGCTTTATTAACTGCGGGGTTTAACACTTCCGCAACACCGGCTATTATCTTAGCTGGACAGGGATCTATAGGTGATCCAGATTTTAATGTCCTCATAATCGCCAGTGAGGTATCCAAGGTCATAACAGGAAATTCCCGCAGTATATCTTCCCTAAGATCTTCCTTCTGAAATAGACAGTTTTGATTCTGGTCGACCGGCACATCAAAGGTCTCTTGGATTGCCTTAATCTTATTATAAAAGAAGTCCGCAATCTGAGTAGCCCATTCAAGGGTTGGAACAAAAGATCTTTGGATCGCTGACGGTGAAGTAAAGTCTTTCACTATCTTAAAAAGCTCTCTACTCCTATTGCTGGATAAATCAATTTTTGTGGCCAGGTACCTTTTTTCTCCTCACAGACCTTATGGTAATGAGCTTTAAGTGCCAATTGGTATATCTGTTAGCTGTTGGAATCAAATCTTTTCCTCCACAGACTTTCCAAGCATTTACAGGCACTCTTGCTTTTCTTCAAGGCTTCTGTAAACCAGGGGGCGGAGATGTTGTCTCTGGGCATTCTCTGTACCCTAGGAGGGGCTAGATACAATGCCCAGTTCTGCAGCCAGTCCTCTAGACTAGATGTAATGTCGTCTAGAGACCCATCTCCAGGAATCGGATGGGAGTTCAATATTGTAATCAAGGCCTCAGGTGTAATAGACTTAAACGACCGGGATTCCTTAATTTCCCCCCGACCTTGCCTAGCGTCCTAGGGGTAACTTTCTCCAGATAAAACGTTAGCACACAATGGTCCGACCATATAATAGGTAAAGGTCTGTCAAGAGTAACATGATATGTGGAGAAGATCTGATCTAATATATGCCCCTTTTCATGAGTGGGGGATGTTACGTACGCTCCCATATTAATAGTTTCTAAGCATTCACATAGCTTCTTCGGTTCTGGGGCATCAGTTTGGTCAAAATGGAGGTTAAAATCTCCAAGTACCAGACATTGGCTGAATCTTGTGGCAATAGGTTCTATGACATGCTCAAAGGACTCAAAAAAGCGTCCTGTTGGTCAATACTAGAGCAGATTGCCGCCCGGGTTTCTTCCATGGAGAACACCAGGTCCTCCACAGCATCATTCTGGTTTGCCCCCCATTCTCCTAGTGGAGCCTCAACGACAATACGACCTACTGCATAAGGCCCCCCAAAATGGGTAATTCCTCAGGCTGGACTGTAAACTCCAATTTCGGCTTCCTGCCATTTAGGCAGTAGGCCGCTTGTTTCTAAAAGGATTTAGAATCCTTAGCTAATAATGCCTTTTGAAGGGAGGACCAAGTGAATCTTCCCATTTCTTCCTGTCTAACTCTAGACCTTTCCTCTAGTTTTTTCTACATACCACTAGATCAGGGTGAACGTTGGATTTTCCTGCCCGTATAAGGTCTCAATATCCCCGTAATACTCGTGCCCTCCCTCCACAAGTTACCCTATAATTTCACTAGAGGCAGTTTCCAGTCAGCTCAGGAAGGCAAAAGGATGGAAGCAGTACTTGTGTGAGGAACAATCAGTCCACAGAGGATTCAACGTAATTGTAACAGTACCTTATTATCAGTGAGTTCTACAGGATGGTGGACAGGAAATCAAGGAGTCCATGCCATCCACTGTCAAAAAAGCAGGCAGAATACATAATTATTGTGTAGGTTAACATAAACCCAAAAGCTTTCATAAAAAGTGCCTTTTCTCCCCAAAACCAGCCTCAGATGGCATAAATAAAGCATATGCTTAACACATCAAAGTGAGAACCAAGCATACTTAAATTGTGTTACAATGTGGCTGGCTCTTTCCAGTGAAAATATCTTATCTTGTGCTTGACAGTGAATACTCCATAAACAGTGTAAATTGCCCAAGATCACCATATGTTAGGATGACTCTGAGACGGAAATGCGTTTTTGTACTTTGTTACTAAAAATGCAGTTTCACAAATGAAATGGACTCACTAGCGAAAAGGAATTTTGCAAAAAAAGTGTAAATGTTTTGTGCAGACGAAGAACAACATACCAGTTGAGATGGCTATCCCGAAAATAGTATTTAAAAAAAGGGCATAAGCAGGCTCTATGGAGAAAGTTTGCTGCATTCCTCTTACCTGTAAACGCTCTCACTCTGAAGTCAGCTGTATGCAAAATGATCAAATTCCCACGAAAACACAGCTTGACATTTTACCTCGGGCTTTGAATGCAAGGCAAAAATGATAGGAAAAAAATAAGATTCAAACGCCCGCTGACAGAGAACTAGTTAGTGGAAGAATACAGTGTACACAGCACTCTCATCTGTTGGGACAAACTTAACCTGGACAGCTTAAAACAAATAAAGCCAGCACATGTGAACCAATAAAATATGAGTTACAAACCACAAAGCCAATGGCAAGCAACGGGCAGAATGCATTACCAAGTCAACTTTCTGAAACTCCTCAAGAAGTCTTTTGCATACCACAGATCTGCTCTGTATGATAGGCTGCAACCTTAAAATGAATGTGCCCTTATGTAGCATAACTGGACCTCATGTAAAGCGTTCCGATACCTTTGCGTTGGGTTTGAGCTAAAAGAACTGCAAAATGTTTTGGCTTGTAGTCAAAAAATTATATTCCTTTTAGTCACTCACATTGTCTCTTTAAAAAATCAATTTGGGTTTGGGGGCTTTCTTGTGATTTTGTGATACCTAGACTTGATTACATAAGGCCTTAACGTCTTGTCTAATGGAAACATGCGACCTGTTTCCATAAACGTGCGATTAGCAGATATAGTTTAGAGTTCAACTTTCAAGCTTCTGTTAGGTTCTCGTTTATTGTCCACCTTCTTTCTGACAAAGGCTACATTTCAGGCTCTAGCCTTATAGAACATTGATGGTGTGCCTTGCATTTTAATTCCATCTCCAATATATTTTAAGCAAAATAATAAACAGTGTCAGAATGCTGTTTACAAAAATATCTAGTGACGTAAATATTATGCCCAAAATATAGTTTGCAAAAATATTATCCAGCTGTGTGTACATTTCTAATATTAGCTTCAGTAGAGTGGCATCTTTTGTGGAGAATATTTAGAACTTGATTTTGCCATATTTATGTCATACGAGTTTTATTCCACAATATTTTGCTACTGGAGGATATGTGGTTTTTGATTTAAGGGGGTGACATCTGACCCTGTTGCTCATGGCAAAAGCCCAGCCCGAATTGCCAAGCTAGGATTTCTCTGGACCGGAAACAAGCATCCTGGGACTGGTTTTGGGGTTACACCCCTTATCAGCCAAGCTAGCTTGAAATCAGTGTTACCCTGAAACCGGTATGAGGATGCTTGTTTCCAGTCCAGGGATGACCTGGCTTGGCATTTTAGGCTGGACTGTTCCCATGAGGAACAGGGTCAAGATTGATTTGCATATGGCTGGGTCGGAACTGGGGTGGCAAAGTGAGTAAAAGAACAATGATGGATTCAACTCAGATCTAATAGTGACTGGGGGCGTGTGTCTGAAAAGTTTCAGTGCTCCGTCAGTCATCTTATTGTGTTTGTGAAGTATTTTTAAATGCAAAGTCAAAGTGGCAATACACTGCACACACAGGCACTGCAGTGGCAGGCCTGAGAAAGGTTGTAAAGGCTACTTCTATGGGTGACACAATTAGTGCTGCAGGCCCACTAGTAGCAGTTAAAGTATAGGCCCTGGGTATATGGTATACCACTTTACACGGGACTTACTAGTACATTAAATATGTCAATAAGGTTTACACCAATGTCATCTTGCTTAGGGGAGAAGCAGAAGCACTTTAGCACTGTTTAGCAGTGGTAAAGTGCTCAGAGTCCTAAGGTAAACAAAAAGAATCAGCAAGAACTGGAGATAAAAGGCAAAATGTCTAGTGGAAAACAACCCTAGGGATGCCATGTCTAACGGGTGTCTACCCTTGTTGAAAGTAGGAAGATCTAACCAATGATAGATGTGATATTCATTGTATTTTAATGTTTATTCTTTTATTGTACTTTTATGGTCTATTTACTTAGATCGAATAAAGTTTATAATGACTCTGATTCTGATGACATTTTAACAATAAATAATGGGAGGTGGCTAACCCAAGGCCTCACACTATGAATGATGTCAAGTGGGCTGATTCAAAACGTTAAACGGCAGCCCCATCAACCAACTGCTGAAAGTTACTCACCCAAAGTCCTCCTCTCTTTATTGTTTATTTCTTCAATACATACGCTCGCGCAGGCAACTGAAGTTGTTTACATCAAATTAAAAAGGCCACTAGGTACTGTAGCCATTGTGTCATGGAGTCTAAAAAATTAGCTAAAATACATAAGTTAACAAAGTTGAATAAACTATTCTGTATTATTTTGAATAGGCCTAGAATTATTTTTCAGATGCCTACATAAGTCATTCCAAATGAGACTGCAGATGTCAGTTAAAAAGGAAAGTTAATATTGTTACTAATTGCATCCAATATCAGAACCAGATAACTTGGGCTAGATCACAAAAAACATTTTTGCTGGTGCTATTATATGTAATTGGTAGTGAGCAGGGTTTACTTTGAGCAAGTGGGTGCAGTTGGGGCCAAAGACAATTATTTTTGGGGACTCAAACAATTTGCTCAACAAACTTTGATCTAGAGCAAGAGAGAGAAAAAAACATAAAAGAGGAAATGAACTATGGAAGACAAAAGAAGAAAGAAGGAATGAAAAAGCACCTACAAGAGTGGGATAAAGAGACAGTGAGTGGTTGGTGGTGGATTAAAGAGGCCAGAGTTGGAATCAAAACTATACAGCCTTGTTAGCAATGGCTGCCAGTTTCCAAACTAAACTTTTGTCCTAGCTTTTATTTGTTTACCAATTAAGCGTTGGTGGTTTGTAATACAGTGCTTGGTGAAAATGCACAGTTCTACCTTATTTTGAAAGCAGATTTGTGGAAGTGGAAATTTATTAAAAGAAAGTTTGTGCTTATTAATTGTGTATAAATTTGTACAGTGGTTATCTTTTGTGTTGTTTTATATCCTGTTGTGTTTTTGTGCTGTATTATTGCATTCTGTTGTTGTTGTGTTAAATTGTGGCCGTTATCTTGCATTCTATTTTGAATATTTTGTTGTGCACTGTAATATTTTTCTTATGTGTTATTTTGCTTTGTGTTATGTTTGTCCATTCTGATCTGTAACTGCTTTAGAGAGGTCAACAAAAGCTGCTACAATTCCAGTGGTAAGTAGCATATTCCTTAAATGTTCATTGAACAGCAAATATATACCACTGTTCTTCAAATACTGTAAGGCCCAAGTCAGTTTAACTGGTACTAGAGACCACAACACTGCTCATTGTAAGTGATATGAATCCCTCTAATTGTTTCCCACTTTCAGCATCATTTTTTGTTGGATATGGTATTTTGTTTTCATATGCAAATAAACACTTGTATATATATAAAGCTAAAATAATATTAAAACTAAAAACAAAAGTGTTTATGATTGTTGCATTTGTGATTGTGAGCGAGATTTATATAGCGCACAAAAGCCCGTGGGCGTCTAGGCGCTTTTAGCGGAGGAGTGTGCCAGAATTCCAGCTGTGGGTCAATTAAGTTAATTTGAAAAGAGCCATATCTTTATAAGCTTTCTGAATTCGAGCAGAGATGGACGGCTTTTGATATTTATTGGGAGCGAGTTCCATAGTTTCGCTGTACCCAGGACAAAGCTTCTACAACCCCAATTGACTTTTTTGAATCTTTGTGTCTGGAGGAGTTTGCTCTGTGCTGAGCGAAGGTGTCTTGGTGGATGGTGTTCGAAAGCTAAGTGAACAATTAGATTGTAAATAATGTTTTCAGTTTAATAAATTAAATATCGTATATGATTTCCTTAGTATATCAATATATAATGAAAGCTTGTGTCTTCTTTTATATGCAATAACTATTGAAATGTAATTAGTAAATGTTTAAATGCGATGCTATAGGGACATCCATAGATGCAAATATAAGCTTGTATTAAAAATATGGTTAATTTGAGCTAAGATAAAGTCAGTTCACATGCACAAAGTATGCATACATTATCCCACAAAAAAACTATCATATAATTAAAACGTAAAAAAATGATTAATTTCACTGGATTAATTAATGCAAACCATTAGCCAAATACAAATAATGTAATATCGTTTCAATAGTCTAGGAAAAATAGGTAAAGCACTCTGAATATCTTCTTTAAATTGCCTAAACTGTGTTTCATGTTGAGACCAAATTATTGATACAGAGGTCTGAACCAAGAGCAAAAACCTGTATACAAATGTAATAGTATTTAAAACAATGTGGGCTACAGCTACGGATTTACAATTACAGACTGGCAAAGCAGGCCGGCAGGTGCTCAGAAAAAGGGCTAATTAACAAAACATGGCTGGTTCGCATTGTGATTGCTTCTCAGATTGCAATAATCAAATCTAACCACTAGCACAGTAGCCTGTATAATAACAGGGTGCATTGCTACATACCTGGGCAAAGGGATATGCATTCCATTACAAAATTATATATTTTTTCAGTTTAAAAAGATATTTATTCAGCTTAAGATAACATACAGTAGAATAATACAAAGCAATTAATCAAGAGATGCAATAAATGAAAAAGAAAAGTTAAAAAAAGACAAAAAAGGTACACAATGCATAAAAACAGAAAATTACAGGCTGATTATTTATCATCTTACATGCTGGAGGGGGTGTAGGGAGATATCCATACTAATATTATAAAGAGAGAGCCCAAACTTTTGTGGCGGGTAATCTCAGTAACAACAACACCAATCACAACACCCAATCCAGCGTTGGAAAGGGCAGTTGCAGCAGAAGGACATAGGCTGTGCAGACGGCCACCATATATATATATATTTTTTGCAGAGTTTTATATAGCGCGAACTTGACCCGAACTGAATCAGGTATCAGAGCGCTTTACCTAGCACCAGTTACGTTACATGAGGACACACATTCATTTTTGTTGGGCACCGGGAGATTAAGTGATTTGCCCAGAAACACAGGATGTTTGACGTCATTACCAAGACTCAAACCCAGATCCCCAGGTCCGAGGTCGAGCGCCTTAGCCGTTAGGCCAACTCCTCTATACATTTAAAAGGTAAAAGAACCATGCCAGCAAAGTAGTCCCTTGTGGGCGTGTCTGCGTTGTGCTGTGGGCGTGGGCTGGGGGCGTGACTAACGCTGGGTGGCGTGTGGTACGGCCATCACATCGTGGGCTGTGGGCGTGTGCTGGGGGCATGACAAACGCTGGGGGCATGTGTCCGCCCTTCATGCCATGTGAGTCGTACATACAAGTGCCAATTACGTTGCTGCGCATCAAGGGGAACGCTGGGGGCATGACACGCTGGGGGAGTGAGAAACGCTGGGGGCTTGTGTTCGGCCTTCATGCCATGTGAACACAATTGTGCTGCATCAAGGGGCACGCTGGGGGCGTGTGCTACGTTCCGCCCTTCATGCCATGTGGGTTGTACATTAATCAGAAGATCGTCTGCTGTGACCATGTGCTGGGGGCGTGACAAATGCGTTCACCTGGAGGCCTGGTAAGGAACGTTACTGCAGCCTCTCCTGCGCGCTGTTACTGAACTCTCTTATTCAACGAAATTACACGCGCCTGCTAACATCAAACAGGCCTGCATATGGGCCTCAAGCGGTGGAACATGCAAATGAGCGTGTCTGCGGGGACAACTACTGCAGCCTCTCCTACTCTCTGTCACTCAACTCTCTCATTAAATGGATTTACCCGCAGCTGATAACGCTCTCATTCAACTACATTACACGCATCTGCTAACATCAACCAGGGCTGTAGCCGGGCCTTCTCCATCCCTATTGTAATGAAACAAAAATGTTTGTCTACCGCGAGATTTTAAAATAAATTGCCTTTGCCAAATACACACATTATACACATTCTATTTCATACCCGGATAACGTCGAGACGGGGTGCTAGTTTGATATAAAGAAATACTAAAGTCTAAAAAGGGAAGTCAAGGGGGTTGTAAAACTTCCTGAAGATGAGGCGGGGGCAAAAGATGTAATAGCAGAGTAAGCAAGATATTCAGTAACAGGTGTCCAAAGGGCCTTTTGTTTTAAAACAAGAGATAAAGGATGCATATATGCATTTTCTAATCGGTGATTGTGACAAACTGCATACCTCCACGCCTTGAAAGACAATTGTGTAAAATCCTTCCAGTTACAAGTTATTTGTTGTAAAGCAAGTGCTAATAACAAATCTAGTTTCTGTATGTTAAAACGAGCTTTAACCCAAACCCTGAATACACTACCTAAAAATACATTGGAAATAGAGAAAGAGACGTTACTCTGCAAAATGAAATTAATTTGATGTCAAACTTGTAACCAGAATGCAGAGACTAAGCGACAGGTGAAAAGTAAATGTTTCAAGTCAGCTTGTGGTGCAGACCAAGTCCAGCACACATCTGGAATATCATGATTAATCTTATGGAAGGTGTCAGCTGTCATAAAGAGTCTGTGGTAAATGAGAAAAAATGTTTGTGTAGTACTAGCTGCATGTGAGGATTTCCTGATTTTAATCCAGATTCTTTTCCAGGTGGATAGAGGTAAAATTGTGGAAAGATCTTCTTCCCATGTGGGTTTAGTCTTAGGCTTGGGTTTAAAAGTGGGAACTTTAAGTAAATGAGAATAAATAAGGGAAGCTTTAGGACACGTCAGGAAAATAGCAGCTAAATGTGTAGTAGACAAAATATCAGAGGGTGAAATAGATTTGAAATAGTTATATGCTTTAACCATTGCCCCTTATAAAAGATGAAATTTAATGTTAAAGAGAACCTGAACTTGAGGAACGGTAAGTATTACATCTCTATTGAATATTTGATGAACAAAGATCAACCCTTTAACTCTCCAGGAATGCCAAAAAATAGGATGTTCTTTCACCTGAATAAATTGGTTATTTCATATAGTAGAGTTAAGAAAGGAGTCAAGATCCGTGGATGAAAAATGATCTATAGAAGATAACAATTTGTATGTATTATTATTAATAGGGTTGGACATTTTTCGAGGTTTCTGTTTGAAGGACAGAAATTCTGAAAAAGAAAATGGAGATACAAAAGCTCATTCCAATTCCACCCATAATGAAGTATATATTGAGGGGGTGCAATCCAATGAGAAGATTGCAGCAAAAGGAAAGACTTATGGTATTCCAGGAAATCAGGAAAGTGTACTCCACTTTCAACATTAGGCCGTTTCAGCTTAGCTAAAGACTTTCACAGCTTCTTATTACTCCAAAGAAAAGCAGATAGCAATGAATTTAATTTCTTAAAATATTAGGGACATGTAGGGGAATATTAGAAAGACTAAAAAGAATAACAGGAATCAACATCATCCTAATCGTGTCAAGATGACCCCAACATGATAAATAAAGAGGGTGCCATTTACTGGTAAGAGAGGAGATTGTCTGAATACTGATGTCCATATTAATTAAAATAGAAAATGAGAGAACGGAAGAGAATTGAAGACTGAGATATTTAAGTTGTTTAGATCGCCACGCAAAATGGGAGGAAGAGAAATCACAACTAAAAGTGACTTTATTAAGGGGTGTTAAGGGGTAGAATTTTGCCTTTGTTGGTATTTAGCTTATAGCCCAAGACAGATGAGTAAGAAGCAACTTCTGACTCAAAAGCAGGAAGTGAAGAATTAGGTTGATATATAAATAGTAAGATGTCATCAGCGTATGCAGTCAATTTAACCTGTTGTGAGTCATGGATGAAACCATGAATGTTAATATTCTTGCCGATCCAAGACAGACATGCTTCTAATGCTTAATAAAAAAGGAAGGAGAAAGGGGACAGCGTTGACAAACCCCTCTATGTAGGGTAATAAAAGAAGTTGTGAGACCATTAGAACAAATGGCCGCCCTAAGGGAAGTATAAAGAAGAGAAATGAGAGATATACATTTCGGCCCAAAACCTAACCATGTTAAAGTGTGAAATAGGAAAGACCAAATAACACGATCAAAAGCTTTCTCGGCATCTAAAGCAATGGTCCCTAGAGAATCAGGTGAGCTGGCAGATCTAGAAATAATATAAAGAAATAGGCGAGTATTGTCTGAGAGAAATCTACCCCAGATAAAGCCAGACTGTTCCTTGCCCATAATATCAGGGAAAAGCCCTTCTATCCTTCAAGCCACAGCCTTGGAGAATTTTATAATCTAAATTAACTAAAGAGATGGGACGATAGTTTTTACTAGTAGTGTGGATCTTTACCGACTTTCGGAATTAAGCATATGGAGGCATCTAGAAGGCATCTAGAAACGAGCCTGAGGAAATAGCCAAAGTTAGAAAAGAATCAATTAACAGTCAAAGTTTAGGAAGAAGCAATTTGGAAAAGTATGTATAAAAACTCAGCCGCAAAGCTGTCCGGCCCTGAAGTTTTGTCCTTTTTAAGAGAAAACAATGTGAATTGGAGTGATCTTCATCTCTAGGGAAGAGAAGTCGACTTGAGAATAAGCCGGTTTTGAAATACATGATCAGAGGGTAAATATTCCTGCGTGTATACATTTGTATAGAATTGTTGGAATTGGGTTAGAATATCTCGATCTTGGTGATGAGAGGAACCATTGTCGTCAGTAATTAACTAAATGAATAATTTATTTTGTTTCATTTTCAGATAATTCACCTCCATAATATTTAGCACGGATTTGAGAAGATAAGAAGCAGCGTTATCTGTGGATACTTTATTAAAATTAAGCTTGGCTTTAATTGGCTGATTTAGAGCTTGTTGCAAATGGGACGTATAGTAAGAATGTTCCAACACTTTTATTTAAGTAAGAATTAGTTTAGACTGCGAATGAGATAGAGGTAATTTTTTAGAAATAAAATCAATTATAAAATCACTAGCTGATGTCTTAAATGCATCCCAAACTGTATGAAAAAGAATGTATTCCGTTTGATTAAAGAGAACAAAGTCTTGGGCAAAAGCTGTAAAAGAGGAGGTGGAAGAGGAAAATCAATGTGAAATCAATTGAACTTTCAAAGGCTTATGACACAATATTGCAACCCCATGCTTTTTCCCCAAAGCATGCAAAAAGAAAACTTCGTCCACCCAACCCCTTCTCAGTTTTATACTTTCGATATCTGTTAAATGAGCTTCCAGCAGAAAGGTAATATGAGAATTATGTTTTTTTAGATTAGTGAGAAAACACTGTCTTTTAATTGGAGAATTCAAGCCCCTGACAATCCAGGAAACCGTAGTCAAAACCATTGTACACAGACAGAATGAACAAAACAATCAGACCTTAATTGATACAACAACGCTACAGAAGATATAGAGAAAGGAATCTTCAGCAAAGAATGAGAAGTTAGAAAGTTTAGAGTCAGAGAGAAAAAAGAGGGCAGAAAAGAAAAGAAAAAAAGAAAAAAGAAGAAATCGAATCCTATAACAAAAAATAAAAAACTACATTGGACAATAATATAACATAGATAGGGTAAGCCGGCGTACATGAAGAATGAAATACCTAACAAAAACACTATGAAGTGGGGGAGGGACCAAATGAAGAAGACATCACGTCTGATCCAGAGGGAATTGCACGATGCAAATGGTATGGTACATTCCTGAAAATGACATATGTAACATAGAAGATTAGCAACAAAACAGCAGTCACTCTATAGATGTTAAGGGAGCCACATTCATGACATCTGCTTTGCAGGACGTAAGAAGGTCCAGCAAGCAAGAAGGATCTTTATAAGTTGTTGTCTTATTGTTATGTGTGACTTTGAAAAAACAGGGGTGGAAAAGACTAAACCAGGCTCCCATTGAATGAAGGGCAGGTCTCATACTTAGAAATTCTCTCCTCTTATCTGCCGTAGCTTTGGTATAGTATTGATAAATATAAGGCATTTCCTGACCGGGCGATTCTCTAAAGGTGACGCGCAGCTGTTATGAACTGCATTAAATCTGTATACTCTAAGAAGTAGAGAATGACACCTCTAGGTCCCTGAGGAGGGGCAGGAGTTGAAGGAAGACAAGCAAATCTATGAGCTTTTTGGATGTAAAGTTGCAGACCTGAAGTAAAAAGATTTAAAAAAAGAGATAGGATCCACCCCTTCTGTACCTTCTGGAAGGCCATAAATGCGTATGCTCTTTCCTAAATTGCGATTTTCAAGGTCTTTGACTTGTCTTTGTAAAGAAGAAACTTGTATCTGTAAGAAGTTCACTTTCAGAGACTTGTCATTGAGGTGTAGGGTTTGTTGTTCCGTCAAAAACATACGTTCCTCCATGAATGACCATCTCTCAGTGAGAGTTTCCAATTTAGCATTAGTGTCTTCCATAAAGGGGTGTAGCGCTCTCATTTCCTCCAGTAAAAGGTCAAGAATGGCTTCAGGTGCAGATTTTGTAGGCGAGGGCGGGTCTTTTTTAATCCTCCTAACTTGTGATTTACTGACATGGGCTTGAGATGATGCTGCAGGTGAGATATGGAAAGAGTCCATGTTTGGCCCTACATTTGAAGTAAGATGTTCCATTGCGGAAGAGACATTCAAGGCCGGCAGACACCTTCTTAGTTTTCCTACTGGCTACTTTCTTGCTCTGCCAATGTATTAAAGTCACACAGAATGAGTAAAACAACGTAGCCAGTGTGAGATAAATATTATTCTGTCACAGATATTTCTTCAACTGATGCAGCAGTTAAAAACTCCAGAGCAGGCTAGCCAATAAAATGGAGATGCAGAGCATAAATTGAGAAGCTCCCCAAATTTTTACACACAAATACTACTAGGAGCCTTTTTTAATAATAATGATGCAGTGTTCCATTTCTGTAATCAACTGACAAAAAGATCTTCAAAAATTGTTAGAAAGCCATTGCATTGAAGGAACAGTTTTGCCAGAGGAGAACAATAATCAAAAAGAAAACAAAAAGGAGAAGAAACAATGCCTAAAGAATAAAGGAGACTAAGAATGTATACAATGCCTTTAAAAATATGAGCAGCCTTCAAGGGAGGAGCTACCAAATATTTCCTCAGAGACTTGGGCTGATTTCACTTGTATCCAAAATGGCAGCCGACTCTGAGGAGGAGAGACCAGTCGCTTCAAATGAAACATGTGCGTCCCGCACGTCCAAGTAAACAATAATAAAGAAGCCGCTGTGCATACC
The DNA here is from genome assembly GCF_964261635.1 of Lissotriton helveticus. NCBI lineage: Eukaryota > Metazoa > Chordata > Amphibia > Caudata > Salamandridae > Lissotriton > Lissotriton helveticus. Next base: position 1,940,371,578 of record NC_136063.1, on the reverse strand, counting down.
CTTTCACATTCGGGTCACACAACAAGAAACAAAGCAAGGAGACCGCCACCGCACTAAACACATTTGCACCATCTTCCGGAGGCTCACCGGGATGCATCCATCACCAGCACGTGGTAAGCCACGCCCAAAGAAATAATAATATTAAAAACAAGTGCCCACATCTGTGTGCATTTTAAATGTTCTCCCTAGGGGTTTGTGTGCTCCCAGGCCCATGATGGTCATATCTATGAGGGGTTTTAGTGCGCAGCTGCCTCCTCACACAGAACCCAATGGGTGGTCTAACCTAGAGCCGGTCATGGTGCAGCGCAGCAACATGTGTTGGCCAGATTCTGGGTGGTGGCTTTGTCTCCCTTGGATTCAGAGAAGAGCAGACTTTGAGGTTCCCTCTGTGACAAATAACTCTTGTCCGTTTTAAAAGCGACAAATGCCTTTCTGGCAGAGTCCTAGAGATGCCATTCCTACATGGGGAGGCTGACAAGTTGGAACAAGCTGACATACTAGGAGAGGTGTGGGGCCTACAGGGGCCGTGCAGATAGACTGGGTGTTGTCAGTATGGTGTGCCATGCAGGATAGTTCGGTGTGATAAAGGCATGAACAAGCTTCAGGTCTGACAGGTGAAGCACTCTCTTCTACGGCTGCAGCACAGCAATCACGGAGAAACAATGATATTTACTTCCTGTGTGCACTTACCTGACTGAGCCCCTAGTGGGTCCCAGGAAAATGAGAGAACTGCACATCTGCACATTTTTTAGAGTTGCATCCGCCACCACCAATTCATTACTTGATTCACTGACACCCACACATTAATGCATCCATCTACAGCCAAATGTTTATCAACCAGGTATCTCTATACACCAGGAGGAGGCAACAAGGAATCCCATGAGTTTGTGAAATAGGACGAGAACAAAGAATAAAGTGAGAGAGGGAATGGAATAGGGGGAAAAAAATCCCCCGCTTAAACACTTATTTATCCACACCTATTTTTGTGACAGAAAAGTTCCCTGCATTGTATTGGACATGCACCTCTGCCCAGCGTGTGCCAGTTACATCACTATCGGGATCCCTAGTACTGATTTCTGGTCATGCTCAAAAACAGATCATGCATGTGCCCCATGGCCATACTGGGCATCAGGAATTTCCCTGGAAGGGTGGGGGCTGGTTTTGCAGCTGTGTGGGCCAGCTTTGTTACTGAGGGCCAGTAATAAAAGCAGCAGTGCTTTACACTTGCTCCCCCCCTCCCTCAGGGGCTGGTCTGACACAATTGCTAGGGCTGCTTTGAGTTTCCTGTCCACCCCGAGTGATGTCAACAGGTCTTTTTACCTGGCCCGTTTATGTAACGTTTTGTGGCTGTGCACTGTTGGCCTGCATGGACTGTGTGTAGCTCTGTAGAGTATATGATATGTGCCTGGCCCGGGCTGCTAGTATGTGCCTTTGCATGATTAAACGAAATTGTGATAGGAGAAATGCTTGCAATTTGTCTAACCACTGACAATCTCTTGGGCACTCTAACCCATTGTTCTTTCGTCAACCATGCCACCTGATTTTGGACCTACCCATTATTAACCATTTTACATTTTTCACATACTCTTAGGCCAGTAAACAGGCAGTTCTTTCTTAGAACTATAAGAGCACTGGGCTCAAACACATTTTCAGGATCCCAATTTATACTCAACCAGTTGCATAAATTGCACATCTTCAAAATGTAATTCTGCAGGTGGATTCCTGGGTAAGGAAAAAGGCTACAATTTACAAGATGTCATCTGCTTACAAGTACTATAACTCCAGCTTCTCAAACATAAAAGGCAGACTTGAACACCAGTGAACTCAACAAAAATAAATATATTAATGATTCTTTTAAAATGCCACTTATGTAGGAGAAATGCAGAATGCACTGCAGTGAAATGTGGAATGTACTACAGTCTTTTAGGGATCATCTTTTATTATCTGTGCACATTTCTTTAATATCCAAACATGCTACAACATTTTGAGGTATAATTAGTTTGGGTCAGAACAGGACTAATAGGCTCGGACTTCTGAAAACTGAGCTTTTTTTCATATAAATCTAATCATATGGATTGAAGCTTATAACAATAAATCTATGTCTCAGGTTACACAGATCTTAACACAGGTTCAGGCTTCACAAAGGAAAGCTATCCTAAAGTTAAACATGTAAAGTTTGCAGGTTAAAGTATCAACTCCTTATGTTTGGGAGACACCTTTTAAGTGAAACTTTCTGATATACTTCTCAAGTGACACAGTTTGTGCATGTGCAGCCCCTTAACATCAGATCTATTCCACACTCTACATATGTCTCACAGACAAGCATCAGACAGCAATAATGTCACTCATATATGTGTCAGTAACACCATCCAATAAATTACATATATATTACAGACATAGGGCCTTATTTAGAGTTTGGCAAACAGGGCAGTCCATGACAAATGTAGCAATATATCATATGCTGTATTATAGGTCATTATAGCTTATGGCACTAGTAATACGGCAGATGAGATATTCGTCTAATTTGTGATGGAGTATCTCATTTACCAACCTCTAAATTAGGGTCTCAGTCTTCTTAAAGCAAGGCTACTCTTGGATTACATCTCAAAGATCTGAAAGCCAAACTGTCTATCAGGTCACACACATACTATAGGCTCAGGCCTCCTACTAAAGAAATCTTAGACACTCAGATATCAACCATGTAACATATATTTTAGGTTACATAAATAATGCTGGCTAGGGTTTCAGGTAGAAATACATCACGTTACATAGATCTCACAAGCCAAGGCTTTGTACATTAAAGATATAACTCAAAGTTCAAATGTCTAACAAGTTACAGTCTCAAAATGAGACACATATCACATGCTCAGGCATCAGACAGGACATCTATACTAATGATTATACATATTTTAGCAGAGTGGCATCTGCCATGAAAGCTGGTAGCCAGCTTACACAGATACTTCAGGCTGTGGTTTCTGACACCGAGTTAGTTATCCTTTTAAATACTGATATGGGAAATATCTAGATGACTGGTAGATAAATCCTTGTATTTGTATACAACTCACTCTCATTGAAGAGTAGATTATGCACACTATTGTGGATGTAAAACATTTAATAACTACAAAAATAATTTACAATGTAATGAATCCTGTTAGAAATTGGGTTTTTGTTTGGCAGAGGTACCAACCCTACCCAAGCAGGTACCATAATCCTAGTCATGGTAAGTGTAGATCCTGAGACATTTTATTTGAAAGATATAGGTGAAAATAACACATACAAGTGCAAAGCACAAACTGTGGATATCTGGTCCCGCCGGACCAGGAAAAAAATCACAAGACCAGGCCTACCACAAGGGAGTGCGGGCCAGCTGCAGGGATCCTCTTGGATAAGCTACACAGTACCTTAAATCCTGGTGCGCTGTCTATGCAGCGTTCATTTGCAAGGTTTCACGTCTTCTGGCATCGGTTCTGAGAAGCTGTACATTGAGGCTTTACAGGGCTTGATGTCAGTCCTGGGGAGTTGGGCGGTGAGGCTTGGCATTGCTGTGCATCAGTTCCGATAGATTGCTAGCTGCTTGGAGAGGCTTTGCGGGGCTTCGCACCCCCGTTGCAATTCTGTTGAGGCTCACAGCTGTGCTAACGGTCTTTGCTGGGCTTCGTATTGCTTCATGGCGGTGCTATTGGGAACCACAAATGGCAGAGCACTTTAGGCCCACTTCCAAGGGTCCAGGACTGTGGTGGTACTAATTGGCAGGGCAGACTCATAGATGGCAGAGTCCACATGTAGGAGCAGGTTGATTGGAAGTCTTTATTGTCCCTGAGACTTCAGAAAACAGGAGACCATTCAGCTGCCCCTTGAGGCACTCTGGGTTATGTGTTGTAGAGATGCAGATCCAGTCCTTTCACTTACAGGCAAGAGGGCAGCAGGCACAATTCAGCATAGCAGATTAGGAGCCCAGCAGAGTCAAACAGAGTGTCAGTCCTTCTTGAGGCAGAGCAGCTCTTCTTCCTGGCAGAGTATCCACAGGTCCAGGAGTATACTGAGTTGGTGGTGTCAGAGGTCTAGTACTTATACTCAGTTTGTCCTTTGCAGTGGGGATAATTCACAGAGATGCCTTTGAAGTGCACAAGTCCCTTTCTTTCAAGCCCTGGTACAAGACTCATTACAGGGTGGTATGCACCCTTTTGTGCGGGGACAGGACACAGCCCTTTCAGGTGCAGGTGTCACCTCCTCCTTCTCATTTGGTCCAAGATGACTCATCAGGATATGAATTGTCCATCAGTCACACCTAAACTCCCTTTGTTTGAGGCTGTCTAGAGGGAACGTAGAAAGTCAGCTGTCACCCACTCCAGACATGTATTCAGAGACAGACATAAGGCACCAAGGGCCAGATTTAGGTAGCCCTTTACCGGTCGGTAACGGCCGAAAATCGGTATTTTCGGCCGTTACCGACCGGTATTGAGCAATTGGGATGTAGGAAAGCGAAATTCGTCAGAATCGGTAAATTTACAGAATCGGTAAAGTAATCGAATCGGTAAAATACCGAATCGGAAAAATTACCGAATCGGTAAATTTACCGAATCGCAATGGTTTGCGAATCGGTAAATTTACCGATTCGGTAAATTTACTGAATCGGTAAAGTTACCGAATCGGTAAAATACCCAATCGGTAAATAAGAAGTGGTAAAAATGAATATTGAGATGTAGGGAAGCTCTGAAATACCGAATTTGCTTGAAATTCGGTATTTAAGAGTCGGTATTTACCATGGAATGAAATCAGGTGCAGCCTATAAAAAAGGACCCAAAATGCAAATCTTCTTGCACAATGGCGGCATTTTATGTCATTGCAAGACGGCTACGGCTACAGGAGGAAGGAGAGAGGGAATGGCAGAGAGAGGAGCAGGTCTATAGACAGAGGGTCACCTTGTTCATGCTCACAAAGGCAGGGATACTCCAGAGGTACAGGTTGGCCCCAGACACCATCACGGACCTCATCAGGGACCTCCACCCACTGTTGGAGCACTACTACCCCAAGGGCACATGCTATTCCACCCCACGTGCAGGTGCTGTGCAGCCTACACCTGCTTGCGTCTGGGAGCTACCAGAGCGTGGTTGCTGCGGTAGGTGGGGTGACCCAGAGCAGCCTGTCAAGGTTTTTCCACAAATTCCTTGACGTCATGTTACAGAGGATGGACCATTACATATCTTTTCCTGCAACCCATGCGGAACTGGTCCAAACAAAATCTGACTTTTACCAGATGGCACGATTCCCCAATATAATTGGTTGCATTGATGGCACGCACATTCCCATTTGTCCCCCTGCTGCCACAGAATATATATACAGGAATAGGAAGTCAACGCACACCATCAATGTGCAGGTGATTTGCAATGCAAAGTGCGCCATCACTGACCTAGTTGCAAAATTCCCTGGGAGTACACACGACTCCTATATATTTCAAAACAGCGGCATCTATGCACGGCTGACTGCAGGGGAATTTGGTGAAGGATACCTCCTAGGTGAGACACAGTGCGCGACCCCTATTGCAGTAAGAAGTACAAGTATGCATGTGAGTAATATAATCCCTTTACATTTTAGGAGACAGTGCATATGCCCTCCGCTCCTTCATACTCACCCCTACCTGAACCCCTCAACACCCAGCCAAAGGAGATATAACCGGGCCCACAAGAGCACAAGAAATGTCGTGGAGCGTACGTTTGGTATCTGGAAAAGCAGGTTCAGGTGCTTGCACAAGAGTGGAGGTGCAAGGCAGTATACCCCCATCACCTGCTGTAAGATCATTGCTGCCTGTGCTATGTTGCACAACCTTGCTGTGAAGAAGGGTACTGAGGTGGAGTTGTCAGACTATGAGGATCATGATGACGACATGGCTGTGCCTGAAACACAACCTGCTGGAGTTGCAACACCAAGTGATGGCAGATACAGACATGAGGAGATTACACGCAACTATTTCTGAGTAAGTAATGAGACTGACACCTATGTTGAAAGCACATATTTAGTTTAATGTAGTATATATCTCGGTATGTTAAAGAACAAAAGTGCACCAGAAAGCATTTCACTGCAATGCTCACAGTGAGTAAACACACACAGACAGGTGTAGTTGTATATTGTCAGTAAGCAGGTTGACACAAACTTTCAAATTTTTAAATTGTCTGTCCAATGGCAGTAGCCCATACTAATAACTGTTCATTTGCGGCCACGCTTTGCACTGGCAGATGTATGTGGCTCACTCTGTTCACGGGGCGTTTGGCCTGTAGTCTCACCCTGTCGCCTGCTGCTCCTCCTTGTCTCTACAACAAGGGGGCTTGCCGTGCTGCTCCTACTGGTGGTACCTTCATTCTCCGGCACGTCAATAGCAGTAGTTTGTGCAGTTTGAGCATTAAGTAGAGCCTCTAGCGCACCGGTCATTGCGGCTATGCCCCTTGTCAGCTGATTGCTGTTTTGAGTCAGGACTTCCTGACTGTTCATGCTACGCCTGCATAGCAGGGATGTGGCTGTTGCCAGGCGGTGAATAGCTTTCTCAGTTCTCTGTGCACTCTGCTTCTCCCTGTGCCTTGATGTTATTTCAGAGTCCAGTTTTGTGCACAGTTGCTGCATGGATTGGGTCATGTCATGTATCCCTGTTGCCATGTTCTTGTTAACTTCCACCAATTCCCTGATGCCCTTACCAATTTCCTGCATGTTCATATTGAGGTTGCGCATTTGTCTTTGACAGGACATGATGCCCTTGCCCTGCATCCTCTGAATCCTGACCATGGATCCCTCCAGGCCTTGGAAGACACTGGACCCCTCCCCCGTGCACCTAAACTCCTTCCTGGTACTGTGCGGCATCTAGTGGTACTGGGTACAGGCTCTGCGCTGGGCTGCAGTGTGGCAGAGATGTCAGCTCCAGGCAAGTTGTGTGAGTCTTCACCCACCATTTCACCAGCAGCTGTCTCCATTTCCATCAGTGGGGAAACAACATGCCTCCTGCTAGGTTGTGCTGCAGGTGTCTCAATATCCAGGGATGCCGGCATTTCTGGTGAAGATAAAAATAGTGGGGACTGTGATGGTCTTCGGGATGCCTGCATTTCTTCAGTGATGTCAGGTTCTTGGGAAGGTGGCTGCCCACTCGGTACACCTGTGTCCTGTGATGCACTGGGACCTGGCTCATGACTTTCCTCACTCTCGGGTGCCGTGCCTTCTGCCTCCTGTGACAGCCTACTGGATGTGTGACCTGTGGACATATGAGAGCATATCAGCTAGGTGCAAATGTATCACAGTCACTACAATTAAACTTAGGAAATTGCACTTATTACATGCTGCCTGCCCTTCATTATGTCTGCAATCATTTGCCTAACTTGGTGGTTACTGTGCTGTATGACATGGTCTTTCATTAACTGACTACATGTACCATGATGCATTGCTACTGTTTTGCACAGTCACACTGGGACTGGGGTAACTTAGCTGCAAGGGGTGAGGGATGGATGAGGGTGTGAGGGGGATTGCTGTGCATGCATCTTACCTTTTCTACTTGCAGCTTTCGCCGAGCTGTCCACTTCTCCCAGTCCGTGGACGCTTTCTGGCTCCAAGGTTGTGGCCACCATCTCCTCCAGGTCAGTAAGGGGGGATGCTGTGTTCTTTCCTCCTCCTGTTTGCGAGGCCTGTTTATGGTGGTCAGCAATTTTTTTTGTGAGGCTCCTTAGGTCATAAAACCTCTTTTTTAAATCTTCAGTGACTCTGGTGGTCACTCCCGCTGCATTGACTTTCTCAAGGATTTCGAGCCAAATCTTCCTTTTTGCTGATTCAGGCACTGAGAGGGACTGCCTTCCAAAAAGTTTGTGGTGCACCTTTACCACCTCTTCCACAAGGACCTGGAGCTCCATGCTGCTGAATTTCAGCTTTCTTTTTCTTTCTGTCTGCTCTGTGTCCTTGGTGCTTGCCATTTTTAAGGTTTAAAAGAGCACAAACTCTGTCTGCTGCTGCTCCCAGTCTCTCTGCTCCAACTGCCTCTCCAGAACCTTCTAAATAGTTGCAGTTGCCTGTGTAGCCACTTCCTGGTAGGAAGGGGGAGGGTGGTTGCACCTGATTGGCTGTTGTCTTAAGTTTCACTTTTGCTTGCTTTCCGATTCGGTATTTACCGAATCGGTATTTACCGATTTGGTATTTCCAATGCATTCCTATGGGCCTTTTGGCCCATAGGGATGAAGGGGAAATACCGATTCAGTAAATACCGATTCCGTAAATACTGATTCGGTGATTTCCGAAAGTCAGATACCGAAATTTACCGATTCGGTAAAAAATACAGATTTTTTTCCCTACATCTCATTTACCGATTTTTGAATACCGAATCGGTAAAATTCGATATTTAAGAATCGGTAAATGACATTTACCTACATCGGGCCCCAATTGGTTACAGCAAGAAAATGCGACTTTCTAAAATTCTATCCCTGATCTCTTGACTGGGTGAGAGTACTCTGCTTAATTCAGAGACTCTGTCCATCACCACCCCTTGTTGTAAATGATTTTTTAAAATTGGCATTTTCAGAACTGGAATTCAAAATCCAACTTCACCACAAGTTATAATTTAAAATTGTGATTCCAGAGACACCAAATTTGGGGGTACAATCTCTTCCAAAGTGAAAATTACACTTTATAAGCTGTAATAAGGTCATCCCAATGTTAACCTATGGGAGAGAGTGAGGCCTTTCAGTAATTAAAAAGGTATGTAAGAGTCTTTCACTACCAGGTCCTGTAAAGCTTAAAAGTACATGTCCTACTTTTAAAAACATTGCACTCTGCCCATGGGCTGCCCAGCACCTACCTTAGGGGTGACCTATATGTAATAAAAAGGAAGGTTTGGGATTAGCAAGTAGGTTAACTTGCCAGGTCAACTTGGAACATTAAAACTGCACACACAGGCTCTGCAGTGGCTGGGCTGAGACATGTTAAAAAGGCTACTTACTTGACAATCCCTGTATAAAAACCCACCTACATGACAATCCCTTACTATTATTATTTTTATTATTAGTCCCTTATTATTAATATTATTATTATTATTGTTGTTGTTGTTGTTGTTGTTATTATTATTGTTATCATTAATACCTTATAATTATAATTATGATAATTATTATTATTACTTACATGACAATCTTTGTATGAAAACTCACCTCTAATTTTTTTTATAATAGGTGAAATGTGACTCAACCATTTGCCTATTTTAAAGAAAGGACTTAGCGGCTCAATTGCAATAACTTATTATAGTTGAGTTCTGAAGTTACATACCTACTGCCAGAGCCAGCAGCTGAGGGGAAAGGCAGGTCAGGCCAGAGAACATATTTAAAGCAGCGGTTAAAAGAATGAAAACAAAAGGTGGCTTTTCTTTCTTCTGCTATTTTTTCTATCGGTACAGTGACAAGAAGAAAGGAGATATTTATGTCAACCTGTTTATTTTTTGCACTGTTTAGGTAATTATAGAAAAGTCAGAATCTTTCTGCATGCTTCTACAAATTCCCAGCTACTGCACCTTTTAAAAAAAAAAAGACTTAATATTAAACTGACTCTAATATCTTTTTGCCACAAATATCTAAGCTTTTAATTTTGCACTAGGGATTGCGTGCCTCATTTATGAAAAGTGTTGCATCGCTGGGTAAAAACAACGATGCAGCACTTAACATTGTGCCATCCTTGCGCTGTATTTACACTACGGTGGTCCATGTTGCAAGGATTACACAGTTACGTTAGGAATCCTGCCGTATCTGGTGGTGCAGTGATAATGCATTGCTGGAGTGTGTCTTTAACTGATGCAACTCCAGCAAATTGTCTTTAGACATGGGCCGTGTCCCATATAAAAGGCCCAGCATCATTGCTTACGCATGCTTGAAGCAGGTGTAAGGATTGTGACACAGTTATAATGTAGTGCAGGGCTTCACAAAGTGACGCATCTGCCTAGATGTGTCACTTTGTAAATAGGGTGCACTGTGCCGCTTTGTTTACACCGCCGCAGCATTACATAAATATGCAACGAAATAACCGCCTGCATTTTTATTCTTCATGTTTGCAAACATGCTGTTTCTTTCATATGAAAGAACTGTGTACCAGGGATACAAGTGGTTTGTGGATAAAGTGGTTAAAGTGATTTGTGACCATGTATTATAAGGAATAATTTACTCACTTCTGTACATTATAAGGATATTGCAAATCACCTTGAAATTCCATAACCTTATAAAGGGAAACAAAATAGAGAAGAAAGTTACTAATAAAAAAGCAGGTGATTGTGATTGACAAGTACGTCATCTAATCATCAGTGTTAACTCTTCAGCCTATAGTATTCAATGCTCTAGCGAGATCGCAAAATGATGATGCACCTGGACACCTAGTTGGTCTTTTGTCACATGTCAATGACTAATTTAACACTGTTCACAGCTGAATGAGGAAAACTGTTAATCATCTAAAATACAAAATGGTCTATAAAACAAGCTATAAAATAATATACAAATGCATATATTTTATCACACTTTTATAATAAGTCACCAGCTCAAAATGTGCATGTTCAAGATAATTCAATGTATAATAGTGTTGGTAAAGAAAAAGATTTTTTTACAATATGGTTTTGATCTTGACCTGTTAAATATATATATTTTTCTAATCCAACATCGTACAAATGATGGTGAAAAAGGAGGAGTTTTCAGAAACACACTTATTGGGATAAGACACATAAGGACGTTTACACAAGTGGTAAGTTTGTCCATCCCAATATTGCCTTGGCTGAAATCCAGATCAGATATTGTTTTTTTATCTCACTCTAGATACAGATTAGCTTCTGCAATTTGTTGTCCTTCCTGTGAGGTGACTTGATGAAGCTTATTAGGTCTATGAAACCCTCTTGACACCTATTCCCTGAGCTTGAGGAATAATTATGTGCATGTGTAGTTTTTCTACATCCAAAGCATATTGTCCATATCTAGTACGAGATAATATTCAGGTAACAAGCACTATTAGAAGGACAGGGAAAGAAGGAGCCCATAAGATAGAGGGAAATTTATACTTTGCATAGCATAATGAGATGCCCAAAATATTATTTTAATACTGACCTGACTAAACAATTGAGAAAGTGTATTTCAGAATTGAATAGTCCTTAAAATAGGGCACTTCAACGTTGCACCTGGGGGCATAACCTTGCTATGGATTTAGGGTGCACACATAAGACTATTTTACATATAATGCATTTCATTAGATCACAATATGTAGTCAGTAGTTATTAAATAACTATTGGCACAGAGCATAGCGCCCTGGACCTATATTGGACACTCATACGTTAGAAACTTCTAAATGAATCAATAATGTCTCTATTATGACAATTAAGCTGGTTAGTATAGAGTTTATCGTTTTATAGAAATAATAAATACACCTCTTGCCCAAGTGGGCTATGCAACAAGCACATATAATTCATTAATAAGGAATGGAGCCCCACTGGGTCATGATGCTCCTAGTGTATCCTAATCAAAAGGCAAATGAGTAATATATCAGCAGGGAAGTTGATAGACAACCATAAAACAAACAAGAATCAAGTACAAGATAACGAAAAATGAGAAAAATAGATCATAAGTACAGTTGAATATTAATGCTATATATAATATGATCTGCACAACAATGCAGGAGAACTCATCATGTTGGTGGCAACTCAATGAGACCTATACATAATGATACATTACAATATCAAATATTTATGGGCAAAAAAAAAGAAAAGGCACTATTAGAAGAAGACATCGTTAGAGGGCTAATACACTACCATTCGCAAGCATCATGGACACCAATGGGATCAGAATTGGGTTGCCAGGGAAACTCAAGAACACTCTAATTTGGATACTGCCAGGTTTAGGCGCACTGGAAGGGCAGGGGGGAGGGGGCAGGGGGTATCAGGTAGAGTTGGTAAATTGTTCACAGCAAGGCTTGTCTCACCTGGTGGCCCTCCGCCCTCGTAAACCCACCCAAACCTGACGCACCATGCACGTAACCACTGCATCATACTGGACTCATCGCTCACTATGAACCGCCAGATCAATGCCATTTCCCAGGCCTGCTTCAACAACCTCCGCATACTCCAAAAAACATTCAAATCCGAATCCAGGATAATGGTAACGCACGCAATGATTGCCAATAGACTGGTAACAAAAAAGACTTCTCCACAAGTTTCAGACCTTCCAGAATGCCGCAACCAGACTAATTCTCAATATCCCTCTGCACAACCACATCACCTAGCACCCCTGTGACCTTCACTGGCTCCCCATCGAATGAAGAATAACATTCAAGCTGCTCACTCGTGCATACAAGGCCCTCCACAACATTGGACCAGATTACCTCAACAACTGTCTCTCCTTCCACGCCCCCAAGAAAAACCTTCGATCAGCGGACCTCTCCCTGGCCACTGTCCCACACTTCTACAGGATTGAGCAGGTAGAAACTCATTATCATTGCTTGCAACCAAGACCTGGAATGACCTTCTCCTCCACCTCCAGCAAAGCCCTACTCAGCTACAATTCAGGAAAGACCTCAAGACCTGGCTCTTCAGATGAGCCCAACGGTGTTGCACAACCACCCCCCAGCTCCTTGAGACCCACAGGTGAGTAGCGTGCTTTACCAACCCCTGATTGATTGATCGATCTGCAAGTGATGTGGACAGGAAAATAGTCTGCAATTAACAAATGTTAATAAAAACATATTCAAAACTGAGATGTAGGGCCCACTATGGTTTTCACCTAAGTTGAATCATAACTTAGCTGTGGATGAGAAAATCCCCAAAGGATTTCTCTCTCTTATACGCGATGGATGGTTTGGTAGTCATTTCTGGAAATATTATCCCATCCATTTTCAAAAGATGGACATAATAAAATACCTAATCCTGTGGGAAGATCTATTATATGTTGTAATCAGACAAATACAATCATTTCCCATTTGTTTGTTATTGGGGAATAATTGTTTGTCACTGTTCACAGGAGCTAATTTTCTTATTTGATAGGTTCAAAATCTTATTAGCATATCACTGACATAATATAGAATGCCAAAATATCGACTTACCAAAATATCGAGGTAAAAATATAGAATACCAAAATATAGACCTCCTATCTCCAAACAGGTAAGTACAAAAATATTGAATCAAAAATATCGATGTAAAAAATATAGTTAGTCAAAATATCGAATTTTTTAAAATGCTTTACATTAATAAAAATTAATGAAATAATAAATGTAATTAACTTAAACATACTTAAAATACTTAAATAACCTTAAAATTAATAAATAATTAATGTAAGTTAAAAAAACATACAAATTGATTTGTTCATACATATATATATATATATATATATAAACATAATATTAATAAAAAATGCACAATATTTTTACCGTAGGATAGCGGAAAGGGTAAAATTTACTATTACCACACCAGTGAGTGCAACAGTAGTGAAAGCGTTGGATAGCGTAGGGGTAAAAATTACTATTCCCACTCCAGTGAGTGCAACAGTATTGAAAGCGTTGGATAGCGTAGGGGTAAAAATTACTATTCCCACTCCAGAGAGTGCAACAGTAGGGAAAGCGTTGGATAGCGTAGGGGTAAAAATTACTATTCCCACTCCAGAGAGTGCAACAGTAGGGAAAGCGTTGGATAGCGTAGGGGTAAAAATTACTATTCCAACTCCAGAGAGTGCAACAGTAGGGAAAGCGCTGGATAGCGTAGGGGTAAAAATTACTATTCCCACTCCAGAGAGTGCAACAGTAGGGAAAGTGTTGGATAGCGTAGGGGTCAAAATTACTATTCTCACTCCAAAGAGTGCAACAGTAGGGAAAGCGTTGGATAGCGTAGGTGTAAAAATTACTATTCCCACTCCAGAGAGTGCAACAGTAGGGAAAGCGTTAGATAGTGTAGGGGTCAAAATTACTATTCCCACTCCAGAGAGTGCAACAGTAGGGAAAGCGTTGGATAGCGTAGGGGTAAAAATTACTATTCTAACTCCAGAGAGTGCAAAAGTAGGGAAAGCGCTGGATAGCGTAGGAGTAAAAATTACTATTCCCACTGCAGAGAGTGCAACAGTAGGGAAAGCGTTGGATAGCGTAGGGGTAAAAATTACTATTCCCACAACAGAGAGTGCAACAGTAGGGAAAGCGTTGGATAGCGTAGGGGTAAAAATTACTATTCCCACTCCAGAGAGTGCAACAGTAGGGAAAGCGTTGGATAGCGTAGGGGTAAAAATTACTATTCCCAATCCAGTGAGTGCAACAGTACGGAAAGCGTTGGATAGCAGGAGGGTAAAAATTACTATTCCCACTCCAGTGAGTGCAACAGTAGGGAAAGTAAATACTTCATAAATAAATAAAAATAAAATAAATAATAATACCAATTACAATTTAATTAAAATAATTAACACTTTTATATAATATATTAATTAATCAATAAAAAATAAAAAATAAATAATAAAAATAATTACCTACTAATACAAATTATTTACCATTTAACAATAAATTAAATAACAATTAAAAAATAATTAAAAATTAGATTAAAAAAAGATTTTAAAAATAGAATTACTTACAATTAAATTACTCCCCACCCTATTCCCCTATAAACCCACAACCCACTACAGAAAATAAATTAATACAATGAACATAATTATCAATTATTAAATCAATTAACATTAATTACCCATTATATTTTATTTAATTACCAATTAATAATTAATTCAAAATAAATACAAATAAATAAATTAACATATTTAATTATTTATAATTAAAGAACTTCCCACCCATTCTCCTATAAACCCACAACCCGCTACAGAAAATAAATGACTAAATTTAACATATTTATCAATTAATCTATTATTTAAAATGAATTACCAATTATATTTTAATTAATTACCGATTAATATTTAATTAACAATTAATTCAAAATAAATACCAATCAATAAATTAACTTATTTAATTAATTATAATTAAATTACTTCCCACCCTATTCCTCTATAAACCCACAACCCGCTGCAGAAAATAAATTACTACAATTAACATAATTATCAATTAATCAATTAATTAAAATTAATTACCAATTATATTTTAATTAATTACCAATTAATAATTAATTAACAATTAATTCTAAACACATACCAATAAATATATTATCATATTTAATTAATTATAATTAAATTATTTCCCACCCTATTCCCCTATAAACCCACAACCCGCTACAGAATTATATTACGCAAAAATTAAATACCATAAAAATAATTAATATAAATAATAAAATAAATATTCACTTTTCAAACATATACTAACATAAAAAACACTTTAAAAATTGATATTAACTTACTTACCTCAATTTCGATATTCTATATTCTGTCCATTCTATATTTTTGTAGTCTATATTCTTTCCATTCGATATTAAGTCCATTCTATATTTTTGATTCGATATTAATACTATCCTATTCGATATTTTTGTAGTCTATATTCTGTCCAGTCGATATTGTGTCCATTCTATATTTTTTTATCGATATTAATGGAAATCGATATTAAAAACTCGATATTTTGACTGTATACCCTTATTAGCTTATCATCTCATCCTGAATTTAGTAATCATCTGTTTTGGTCTTTTAACTTCATGTCTGTATTGCAGAGAGGTCTAATTCTTAGCTTTTCCCCTATGGAATACTGTTAATGAGGTTTCTGGAATGTGTGTCCTGAAAGGAAGGACACTAAATAAGCTTGTATGAATTAATGAATGAATGTAACAGCATTTTTATAGTGCGCTGCTACTCGAAAGAGTGTCCAGGTGCTACCAGGGCACCTCCACACTTAACAACTAGGAACACTTCAGTTATATGATAGCCAAGTTTTTAGTTGCTTCCTGAAAGAGGACAATTCCACCGTGGCTCGAAGAGCCAGTGGAAGTTGGTTCTAGGCTTGGGCACCCAAGAACACAAAAGATCTACCCTTTGTTCTAATCCTGAGGACCCTGGGAATGATAGCCACATGGCTGGAGAATGACCTTAGAGTCCTAGAAGGGATGTAGTGCGATATCCTCCTCCTTTTATAGGTAGCACCATTACCATGTAGGGATTTATGTACCAAAACCAGTACCTTAAACGTAATCCTCTTTTTTCACTGGTAGCCAATGCAGGGCCCTGAGATATAGGGATGTATGAGTCCGAGGCCCCACATTAAAGTTTAGTTTAACTGCCGCATTATGAACCACTTTCAAGCGGTTCAGGAGATAATCAGGCAAACTCAAGTTTAGGACATTCCATAGCCCTGTCTGGAAGTAATTAGTGCCTGGATCACTGTTTTCCTTGTATCAATTAAGAAAAGTGGTAGGAATTTTCTCAGAGCTCGTAGCAGCAGCCCGAAACAAGTGCCTACCAGAGCTTGAATGTGGGGTTTCATAGATTAAGTGTTATCAATTTGAATACCCAAGGTTTTAACCGAATTTTGAAGAGGAATATCCTGGGGCCACCATGACCTCCAGACTTCAGATTGTGGAGCTCCAAAGAAAACAATCTCCGATTTGTCAGAATTGCATTTAGGTTGCTTTATGGCCAACCAATTAAACACCTTGGAAAGCATTGCTCAGATGTTCTCACCCTCAAAGTCTATGCATCTCTCACACGTAAATAGAAGCTGAGTGTCGTCCACATATGATATTACTTTGGCTCCACATGATTCGTCCAAATCCACAATCTGAGTCCTGTACACATTAAAGCGTGTAGGGCTCAGAGATGAGCCATTTGGGACGCCCAACTTCAGATTCTGAATGGCAGAAGTATATGGAGGAATCCAGACTTCCTGACTTCTATTATCCAGGAACGAGGTCAGCCACTTTGGGGCCATGCCACCAATTTGGATACTCTATAGTTAATAGTCAGTTGTGGGGAACAGTATTGAAGGCCGCCGAGAGATCCAACATAAACAAGACATCCCTTTCTTCACGATCCAGACTCTCTTTAATGTGCTCAACGACCTATATATACCATGCCATCCTCCACCCATAATTTGATATCTAGGGATTTAATGTCGGTCTTACTCACCCTGGCAGTGAGTTTCAGTTTTGCTAATTGTCATATAATCGATCAATAAATTCCTCTGCCTCCTTCTGGGGATACGTCCCGAACAAACAATAGGTCTTCAATATATCTAGTACATAGGACCACATTCTTACTGAACTCTTCATTGTGGTCCATCCAGACCATCTTCTCCTCTCTTCAGTATCATAAGATCAGCGGAACTGGAGGTAAAGCAGATGCCCATTGTGGTCCTGGTGTGTCTTAGTAATGCACGCCACCTAATAGAAACATATTTTACTTTAAACAGTATCTAATCCTATGCAACATATTATTAAGCTCATAGAAATAAACTGATCTAGGGGTCACATGTATGAAGCATTTTTGCCATTTGAAACTGCTAAAATGCTTTTAGATATGTACAAAACACAAATTGAGATTTGGTAACATGTTACCGAATCGCAATTTGTGTTTGCGATTCGATATTTGGGAGGGGTGTGTTTAGGGACTCTCTCCCATATACTGAATCTGAATGGGATGTATGGTTGTAAAACATTATATTTTATCGACTCCTTGAAGGAGGTGGTAACCCATTCACAAATGGGAAGGGGTTCCCAGAGGACACCTTTCCCTTTGAGAATGGAAAACAATTACTTTTGAAGAGCAGGCAGTGATCCCATTGACCACCGCCTGCTAAGAATAAAACTGCAAAGTTTAACTTTTTCTTTTTAAACACATCTGGTTTTCCTTTAAGGAAAATAGGCTCCATTGAAAAAAATAAGATTGCTTTATTAAAAAGCAATCACAGACAAGGTGGTCTATTGATCTCAGCAGGCCACTATCGCTGTGATGGCTGTGATACCTAATGGGTCTCGAATTGCAACGTAATTTATTAATATCTTAATAGATCTATTTGAGGCCCACTAGGAATTGCTAATGAAACTCCAAAGGGCTTAATACATCAGCAATACCGATTTCCTAATTGTGATTTGGGGAGAATTAATACAGATTTCCTAATTGTGATTCTCCCCAAATCACAATTAGGAAATTGATATTCCTAATGTTAGTACATCTGGTCCCAAGTTTTAAAAACAATTGTTTGCAGGCCTATACTTCAAACTGGTGATCAAAATAGGTAGGGAGGATGTTTGCATCAATCTTAGTCATAATGTAAGTATCTTCTCAACTGGTATCTGGCATTTTAGTAAAAAGAATATCTTTACTGTCTCTAAGGATGGCAGCATTAAATCTGATATATATATATATTCACTGAAAAAACCATAGGTTATAGACCATATATAGTTAGGAATTAGCATTTACAAAACCTTGAAAATTCACTGAAAAAACCATAGGTTATAGACCATATATAGTTAGGAATTAGCATTTAAAAAACCTTATTTTACTCACACAAAACCATTGAAATTCCATATATAGTTAGTTGCACTAACTATATATCGCGCACCCGCAATCCACTGCTGATCATGTCACATATTACATCATTCATGACATGGTCAGTGACATCACTGATGACATCACTGATGACATCTCAAATGACATCACTGATGACATCACTGATGACAACATCCAGTGACTGTATGTTTCTGTAAAGTTAAAATTTGTCTTACATATTGAAGAATGAGTGGATGTATAAGTGTCTGGATGAAGGATTTAGTAGGTGCGTGACTGACTGTATGAGTGAGTGATTAAATGTGTCTCACTGAATGCATGGGTTAGTGACTAAACTGTCTTAATTTGTGCATCATTATGTCTGTTGTTCTGTAAACTGCTGCATGTGTTGATCATTAGCTATACGAGAGGCTATATGTGTTATTAATTGGTTGCCCAAGTATTTCTATGGGAGATTGAGTTTGTGTGGGGGTGGCTGGAAGGTGTGTGACTCTATGCATAGATGTGTGAGCAGTTTATTCACTAGGTGTATGAGTTCAAGAGTGCATGTGGAAACAGCTACATGGGCAGTTGACTGTGTGCATGAGTGTATTGATGAGTGAATGGATATCTCAATGCTACATGTCATAGTAAGTACATATGTAAAACACAGTACATGTGAGAGTTGGCATATATAAATAACTGTGCATGAGAGCCACTGAATGAGTGAGTGGTTGTATCGATCATTGTGAACTTGTATCAGGGATTGTATAAGAGAGTAAATATGTGTTAGTATATGTTTCAATAAGTAAGGTGTGTTTAACTGTATAGTTGAAGAAATGGAGGTGAGATTGTTTCTTTGCATGACTGACTGGGTGTGTGAGTAACTCCATGGATGAGTGGCAGTGTGTGAGTGTCTGTATACACTGAGTGTATCTAAGGTTATATTAGAGTCTGAAGAGGTTTATCGTATTAGCACAAGAATGATGTCAAATGAGATGTCATCAGTGATGTCATCAGTGATGTCATTTGAGATGTCATCAGTGATGTCATCAGTGATGTCACTGACCATGTCATGAATGATGTAATATGTGACATGATCAGCAGTGGATTGCGGGTGCGCGATATATAGTTAGTGCAACTAACTATATATGGAATTTCAATGGTTTTGTGTGAGTAAAATAAGGTTTTTTAAATGCTAATTCCTAACTATATATGGTCTATAACCTATGGTTTTTTCAGTGAATTTTCAAGGTTTTGTAAATGCTAATTCCTATCTATATATGGTCTATAACCTATGGTTTTTTCAGTGAATTTCAATGGTTTTTTAATAGAAAATATCATAAGCTGTCGAATGTCAAGTACGTGGTAAGTGAAAACATTTTCGTGTTTATGCACACTGATCTGCTTTGAATGGTGCCCCCCCCCCTCATTTTTATTAGGAGTACTCTCTCTTTGCAGATAGTGAAAGGTAGTTAACGCAGGCCTTTGCCCCCGTTGTAATCCGTCGTGCCTGCTTCTCTCTCCATTTGATTGATTGTTATCCAAGTATTTACTGTTTTAGAATTAGTTCTCTTTGGTTCATTCTCTATTTACAAACAAACACAGAGTCGCAATACTCTGTTTAGTCTTTGCAGATAACGAAAAATCGTGTAAAAAAAAAGAAAAGGAATCGAGCAAAATCAGTAGGCCACTAATGGGATCTCTTTTTGACCTCGCTAAAATAGAAACATTAGGAACAACCCCTCATGACAAATACAAAACTAGTGAGATGAACTGAACTCCACACAATGATGGCTGCAAAACAGCTCGGCTCCGCCACCCACCCCGCCCAAAATAACGATAAAGAACGGCTGCCATGATTGGTTGCGGAATGACCACGACGGAGCTACGAAATGGTGCTGCTCTCATGCTAACCCCAGCTTCAGTCTGAAACATCCAGAAACACTGTAGACTACCAATTCGATCAGTTCCGGTAGCGCCCCAATGTAACCCGGTAGAGAAGAACTAGCCCTCCCCTCTTTGACTGATGGTTCTTGTTGCCTGTCCCTTCTGTTGTCATTTAACAGAACTATTTAGCCTGCTGAAAGGGGTTGTGTTCCGACCGCTGGTTGGTGGAGACATTTTGACTATATTCTGTACCTGCGTTGTCGCGTAATGCGTCATATGACGCGCCGCGTTAGCGCATCCGGAAGTCATCCGGGGCGCGCAGCGCGTAACGTAAGCATAACAAGTCATGTGACTTGTTAATAAAACTTTTCATTGGTTCATTTTACTTTTCTTATTGTAATGATGAAAGGCTTGGTCATATGACCTAAAAATTACGCTCTTCATTACTTCCGAACATTATTTTTTCTTAAATATATGTTATAATGTTCCAGGCTAATGTACTTTCCCGGAAATTTTACAACTGTCCTGCAAGTAAAATATATTCTTTTTTCGAGAAAAAGAGCGTTTCTTCGTCCCATGACGGAGCCGTTGAGCAAAAGAGGGTCGACCTGCTGTCTTAGTCGCCGATACGCCTGAATATGAGATTCTTATCGATCACTTTATGTTGCAGGAATAGAAAACACAACAGCCCTTGACCATTTATCTTTACTGCGTTCCTTCGTATTATACCTTTTACCCTTCATGTAATTGGTCTGCTTTATTTCACTTGCCTTTTAATGATTCTAAAATAGTCACTATTATTAAAAACTTTACCAATGTATATACTACTACCATGTTTTCTTTTAAAAACCTTTATTGTGAAAATTTCATTATACAAATACGAGCCTATAACCACGTGGGCCTGCCACAGAGCAAACTGTAATCGTATATGATGAATAGACATTTACACTGTAGAGGAACGTAACGGGCGGGCCATTAGGTTGCAAGAACTAAGGTGTCTAACAGTTACGGAATCGGTGGACGTACATTTTATAATTAAAATACGACAGGGCCAGTTACAATAAAATTATCTAGATATACATTTGCGGGCAAGTACCATGGGTGACGTTAATTCGAACTTTCAACAGTACAGTAATCAATAACACATCAGAACTTAATATCAATAGGGATGTCGAAATAGTCAATCAATTCTCGTCCCCGCCCGCCATGTGCTTCAAAACTGCATACGTATCTCGTGATTTCAAGGTTCTGCAACCAGTACACAACAACAAGGAGTTACGAGTTACGAGTCCCATTTATTCCGGCGCCATTTTGGGCGAGGACGGGCAGGTCCAGGATATAGTCAAAATGTCTCTACCAACCATCGACTATGATGATGTTCATATGCTGTATTTATTAGAGTAACACTCATCTGTCCACATGAAATTAATTTGCCACAATCTAAACATGTCATTTTAATCTTTCCAAAGTTCTTCTAAATATTTGGGACCGTTTCCCTTGCCTCTGAAGCTCTCAGTGCCACTTCTTTGATGAATGTACTAGCAGGTCAGGGGTTCTCCTCCAAATCTCTCTTTTATGCAGCACTATAATTAATTGGTGCCACCTCTCCATATGACGATGCATGGTATAGTTACCACAACTATATTTTTTTTCGGTTCCTCTGGAGAGTTCATCGTGGCAGATGAAGCGTGTAACGTACCGGGCATTTACCTTTTTTTGCATGTACAGGAAAGGAAAAAAAAATCGAGCGTCCGAGTTCTAAGGTGTCCCAGGGCCATTTTAGTGGACCAGGCCCAAATCCAAAGAACAGGCCGCCATTTTGAGCGTCCTCTTGCAGCCGCCTGTCGCTGTAGCATCAAGAGCAGCCGAAACTCAGCTGAATGGCAACTGAAACGGTAAAGGGGCGCCCCACTACAGCAGACGAGCCTCCACCTAGGAAGGCCCATTCACGCCGGCTCCCCCCCCCTTCAGGCACCCCACGCCGTTATTCGGAGCAGTATTGTAGGATGGCCACACCAGTGCGGCAACTTGCTAGACATCACCTCGGTGGTAACCGAATCTCAACGCCTTGTGGTGTCTTCTATTCAAAAAACATTGTTATGCTGCCTTCGACCTATTCGCCGCAAGTGCGCACACAACTCAACTGCATAGCTTGCTAGACACCACCTCGGTGCCATCCGGATCTTGGAATGTCAGCACCTTTTGGTGTCTTCTCTTCAGAAAATATTGTTGCGCTGCCTTTGACCCCATTCGCACATCAGTCCGCTACTGACGCCATCTCACAGGCTAATGGGGCGCCCCACGCCGACTTTCAGCATTGTAGAATGACCACACCAGTACAGCAACTTGCTAGACATCACCTCGGTGCCATCCGGATCTCGGCGCCCCACTGCAGATGAAGTGCCTCTCAACTATGAAACCACCACGGTGACATCCGGATCTTGGCGCGTTGTGCTGCCTTCGGCCTATTCGCACATCGGTCCGCTACTGACGCCATCTCACAGGCTAATGGGGCGACCCACGCCGAGTTTCAGCATTGTAGGATGACCACACCAGTACAGCAACTTGCTAGACATCACCTCGGTGCCATCCGAATCTTGGCATCTCAACGCCTAGTGGTATCTTCCATACAAAAAATATTGTTACGCTGCCTTTGGCCCCATTCGCACATCAGTCCGCAACTTAGACATCACCTCGGTGCCATCCGGATCTTGGCATCTCAGCGCCTTGTGGTGTCAGTCAGAAAATATTGTTGCGCTGCCTTTGGCCCCATTCGCACATCGGTCCGCTACTGACGCCATCTCACAGGCCAACGGGGCGCCCCACGCCGACTTTCAACATTGTAGGATGGCCACAGAAGTGCGACAACTTACTAGACACCACCTCGGTGCCATCCGGATCTTGGCGCGGTGTGCTGCCTTCGGCCTATTCGCACATCGGTCCGCTACTGACGCCATCTCACAGGCCAACGGTGCGCCCCACGCCGACTTTTAGCATTGTTGGATGGCCACACCAGTGCGGCAACTTACTAGACACCACCTCGGTGCCATCCGGATCTTGGCGCGTTGTGCTGCCTTCGGCCTATTCGCACATCGGTCCGCTACTGACACAAACTCACAGGCCAACGGGGCGCCCCACGCCGACTTTCAGCATTGTAGGATGGCCACACCAGTGCTGCAACTTGCTGGACACCACCTCGGTGCAATCCGGATCTTGGCGCGTTGTATTGCCTTCGGCCTATTCGCACATCGGTCCGCTACTGACGCCGCCTCACGTACCAATGTATTTTCTCCGCATTTTATACCCTATGCCGCATAACAGGTCATGTGACTTGTTTATAAAACTTTTCATTGGTTCATTTTACTTTTGGTTTCCTAATGATGGAAGGCTTGATCATATGACCTAAAAACAACACTTTTCATTGGATGAAAACTTTTTTTTTTTCCCAAACGATGAAAGCCCCACCTTGTTTCTGGATGTTTCAGACTAAACTGGCGTCAGCATGAGAGCACCACCATCTCGTAGCTCCGTCGTGGTCATTCCGCGAGCAATCATGGCAGCCGCTCCCCACCAGAAGCCTGCAGGAGTCGGGGCCCCCAAAACTTTTGATGAATTCTCAAGGCGGAGGGGACGCTTTCGAGAATGGGGTCCAAGACCTAGCAGACAAGCGTCCGATTTCCAAGGTGTCCCAGGGCCATTTCAGTGGACCAGGCCCAAAAAGGAAAGAGCCTGCCGCCATTTTGAGAGTCCTGTGACAGCCGCCTATCGCTGCACCGCAAGAGTGGGCGCAACTCAGCTGAATTGCGGCTTTTGACACAGTGGACCAAAAACGGACGGAATGGCAACTGAAACGGTAAAGGGGCGCCCCACTACAACAGATGACACTCCACCTGGAGAGGCCCGTTCACGCCGCCTCCCCCGGGGCACCCCACGCCGTTATTCGGAGCAGCATTGTAGGATACCAAAACCAGTGCGGCAACTTACTGGACATCACCTTGGTGCCATCGTTCTGCTGCCTTGGAACTATTCGCACAACAGTTTGCTACTGATGACCCACCCCCCGCGACGCCCCACGCCGTTATTTGCTGGGTGGCAACTTACTAGACATCACTTTCGTGTCATCTAGATTTCGGCGCGTTCTGCTGCCTTGGAACTATTCGCACAACAGTTTGCTACTGATGACCCACCCCCCGCGACGCCCCACGCCGGAAATCTGGACGTTGTGCTGCGTTGGGACTATTCGCACAGCCGACCGCTACTTCGTTGTTTTTCCCTAAAAATGTTTATATGTTATTACTATTTTTGTTTTCTTGTATATATTTATAAATTATTAAAGTTTTATAATCTTACTACTTTGTCGGAGTGCTATATATTTTTAATGTGACACATAATTGTAAAAACTTTGATGTACAAAGAGTCATCCCTGGAATCTTCCGCTTCACGCTCGGTCCCCTCCCCAATCACAATACAGGATGGTTTTCAGATAATAGCAACGCTTCTGCTGTGACGGATCTCATCGAGTGTGGGCCTTGATCTACTATAACTCCTTTGAAGAGGGGTGATTCTTTACAGCTGTGGCCATAAACTACATCTGCAGGGCTAGCTGATAGCCTAGGACCGGCCTGGACAATCGGACACAGAGGAAAAGGAGTGTCAGAGGGTGCGGTAGTGAATAGGGCGAAAGGGAGGTGTCGGGCGGGCACAGGGTGTGATTCTCAGGGAAGAGCAGCGCAGATGGGGGGAGGTTTATTACCCATGCATAAGACAGAGAGCGGGGGTGACCACTGCCTGGGTGAGATGCTTGCGAGGGTGGGGAGCCATGCTAAGGATCGACAGCGTGCACAGAGTGGGTCTGGTCAAGGCATCTAAAATGGCTGCCGTGCACGACAAAAGTGTGGCATTTGAAAAAACACAAGATGGCGCAGACAATGTTTTTCAACACTTCCTGATTTCCTTCGAATCGAACGTTAACAGACGTTGGGGCATATTACCAAAGTTAAGCGATATTTATCCCTAACGATGCATTGCAAAGATTTTTTTACCGTCAGAAATTATCGCAGATAAACCTTGCTATTATCAAGGTTTATCGCAAATACGATAAAAAACGACCGCAATGCATTAATATCGCTGAAAACTCAGCGATATTCATGCATTACCGAGCTAATGCTCTTAGCCATGTTATCCACCTCCCATTGGATAACATGGCTAAGAACTGCTCAGGGCAGCTGTTACTTTTTGGAGATATTCGCGCTTATCTCGAATATTTCCAAAAGTTGATAATAGGAGATAGCGATGTTAGCGACTGTTTCCAGTCGCTAACATCTTGGCATGCCCACTTTGCATGTCATTAGTGATAAATATCACTCACATGCAAAGTGGGGCCCAAGATGGTCGCTATCTCCTACTAGCCGTCGCTAACTGGTGTTAGCAACAGCTAGGTAATACAGATATAATTTTATCTCCGCGAAGCGGAGCGCTGTTACAGATATATATCTTGTTTTTGAACGTTAATTTCTCAAAATGCACTGAAGCACATATATTGAGACCTAGCAAAGGCACATCGGGCTACCAGTCCCTAATATTTTACCAAGTTTCGTGCAAATCCATTCAGCCGTTCGATTATTATTATTATTATTTTTTTTTGCCCCGCGGGGCCCTTTTAAAACCTCCACATCAAACCTAGGGGGTCAGCGAGGATCTACTATGCCCCCTTATGGTCATTTGCCCCTTCGCTTTGGCCTCCTCTTGTCTCTCGATCCTACCGAGAGACAAGATGGCGGCCGCTACGTACTGTTTGGAATGTTTACAGACACCGGAGAGCCAATCAGCTTCGCTTCGCAAAGCTCCGTAACGCGAAAAGTACGCGAAGCGGTGCGCTGTTACAGATATATATCTTTTTTTGAACGTTAATTTCTCAAAATCCACTGAAGCACATATATTGAGACCTAGCAAAGGCACATCGGGCTACCAGTCCCTACAATTTTGCCAAGTTTCGTGCAAATCCATTCAGCCGTTCGATTATTATTATTATTTTTTTTTTTTGCCCCGCGGGGCCTTTTTAAAACCTCCACATCAAACCTAGGGGGTCAGCGAGGATCTACTATTCCCCCTTATGGTCATTTGCCCCTTCGCTTTGGCCTCCTCTTGTCTCTCGATCCTACCGAGAGACAAGATGGCGGCCGCTACGGACTGTTTGGAATGTTGACAGACGCCGGAGAACCAATCAGCTTCGCTTCACAAAGCTCCGTTGCGCGAAAAGTACGCGTCCTGGAGCGCTGCCCGGTCCGCTGTTACAGATATATATCTTTTTTCAAACGTTAATTTCTCAAAATCCACTGTAGCACATATATTGAGACCTACAAAAGGCACATCGGGCTACCAGTCCCTACAATTTTGCCAAGTTTCGTGCAAATCCATTCAGCCGTTCGGGCTAAAAGTGAGGCCAACCGCCCTATGGAAAACTCAATGTTAAAAACACGTTTTGGGACCCCCCTTTTTTCTCGACCCCCCCTGGACGAACCCCCCCCAATTTTCAGGGGCTGCTCAGAAACAAAATGTGCCATTTTCCTGAAAATTTCAGCCAATTCCGTCCACAAACGCCAAAGTTATTAGACATAGAATTTTCAAAAAACCCATAGAGAAAAAATCCTAACTATATATACCTACTGGCGACCGCCAGTAGGTAATATATATATATATATATTACCTACTGGCGGTCGCCAGTAGGTATATATAGTTAGGATTTTTTCTCTATGGGATTTTTGAAAATTCTATGTCTAATAACTTTGCCGTTTGTGGACGGAATTGGCTGAAATTTTCAGGAAAATGGCACATTTTGTTTCTGAGCAGCCTTTGAAAATTTGGGGGGGGTTCGTCAAGGGGGGGCCGAGAAAAAAGGGGGGTCCCAAAACGCGTTTTTCCCATGTTAATTTCCATAGGGCGGTTGGCCTCACTTTTAGCCCGAACGGCTGAATGGATTTGCACGAAACTTGGCAAAATTGTAGGGACTGGTAGCCCGATGTGCCTTTTGTAGGTCTCAATATATGTGCTCCAGTGGATTTTGAGAAATTAACGTTTAAAAAAAGATATATATCTGTAAGCGCGGACCGGGCAGCGGCCTAGGACGCGTACTTTTCGCGCAACGGAGCTTTGTGAAGCGAAGCTGATTGGTTCTCCGGCGTCTGTCAACATTCCAAACAGTCCGTAGTGGCCGCAAACAGTCCGTAGTGGCCGCCATCTTGTCTCTCGGTAGGATCGAGAGACAAGAGGAGGCCAAAGCGAAGGGGCAAATGACCATAAGGGGGAATAGTAGATCCTCGCTGACCCCCTAGGTTTGATGTGGAGGTTTTAAAAGGGCCCCGCGGGGCAAAAAAAAAAAAATATAATAATAATCTTACGGCTGAATGGATTTGCACGAAACTTGGCAAAATTGTAGGGACTGGTAGCCCGATGTGCCTTTGCTAGGTCTCAATATATGTGCTTCAGTGGATTTTGAGAAATTAACGTTCAAAAAAAGATATATATCTGTAACAGCGGACCGCTTCGCGTACTTTTCGCGTTACGGAGCTTTGCGAAGCGAAGCTGATTGGCTCTCCGGTGTCTGTAAACATTCCAAACAGTCCGTAGCGGCCGCCATCTTGTCTCTCGGTAGGATCGAGAGACAAGAGGAGGCCAAAGCGAAGGGGCAAATGACCATAAGGGGGCATAGTAGATCCTCGCTGATCCCCTAGGTTTGATGTGGAGGTTTTAAAAGGGCCCCGCGGGGCAAAAAAAATAAATAATAATAATAATCGAACGGCTGAATGGATTTGCACGAAACTTGGTAAAATATTAGGGACTGGTAGCCCGATGTGCCTTTGCTAGGTCTCAATATATGTGCTTCAGTGCATTTTGAGAAATTAACGTTCAAAAACAAGATATATATCTGTAACAGCGCTCCGCTTCGCGGAGATAAAATTATATCTGTATTACGTAGCTGTTGCTAGCACCAGTTAGCGACGGCTAGTAGGAGATAGCGACCATCTTGGGCCCCACTTTGCATGTGAGTGATATTTATCACTAATGACATGCAAAGTGGGCATGCCAAGATGTTAGCGACTGGAAACAGTCGCTAACATCGCTATCTCCTATTATCAACTTTTGGAAATATTCGAGATAAGCGCGAATATCTCCAAAAAGTAACAGCTGCCCTGAGCAGTTCTTAGCCATGTTATCCAATGGGAGGTGGATAACATGGCTAAGAGCATTAGCTCGGTAATGCATGAATATCGCGGAGTTTTCAGCGATATTAATGCATTGCGCTCGTTTTTTATCGTATTTGCGATAAACCTTGATAATAGCAAGGTTTATCTGCGATAATTTCTGACGGTAAAAAAATCTTTGCAATGCATCGTTAGGGATAAATATCGCTTAACTTTGGTAATATGCCCCAACGTCTGTTAACGTTCGATTCGAAGGAAATCAGGAATTGTTGAAAAACATTGTGTGCGCCATCTTGTCTTTTTTCAAATGCCACACTTTTGTCGTGCACGGCAGCCATTTTAGATGCCTTGACCAGATCCACTCTGTGCACGCTGTTGATCCTTAGCATGGCTCCCCACCCTCGCAAGCATCTCCCCCAGGCAGTGGTCACCCCCGCTCTCTGTTTTATGCATGGGTAATAAACCTCCCCCCATCTGCGCTGTTCTTCCCTGAGAATCACACCCTGTGCCCGCCCGACACCTCCCTTTCGCCCTATTCACTACCGCACCCTCTGACACTCCTTTTCCTCTGTGTCCGATTGTCCAGGCCGGTCCTAGGCTATCAGCTAGCCCTGCAGATGTAGTTTATAGCCACAGCTGTAAAGAATCACCCGTCTTCAAAGGAGTTATAGTAGATCAAGGCCCACACTCGATGAGATCCGTCACAGCAGAAGCGTTGCTATTATCTGAAAACCATCCTGTATTGTGATTGGGGAGGGGACCGAGCGTGAAGCGGAAGATTCCAGGGATGACTCTTTGTACATCAAAGTTTTTACAATTATGTGTCACATTAAAAATATATAGCACTCCGACAAAGTAGTAAGATTATAAAACTTTAATAATTTATAAATATATACAAGAAAACAAAAATAGTAATAACATATAAACATTTTTAGAGAAAAACAACGAAGTAGCGGTCGGCTGTGCGAATAGTCCCAACGCAGCACAACGTCCAGATTTCCGGCGTGGGGCGTCGCGGGGGGTGGGTGATCAGTAGCAAACTGTTGTGCGAATAGTTCCAAGGCAGCAGAACGCGCCGAAATCTAGATGACACAAAAGTGATGTCTAGTAAGTTGCCACCCAGCAAATAACGGCGTGGGGCGTCGCGGGGGGTGGGTCATCAGTAGCAAACTGTTGTGCGAATAGTTCCAAGGCAGCAGAACGATGGCACCAAGGTGATGTCCAGTAAGTTGCCGCACTGGTTTTGGTATCCTACAATGCTGCTCCGAATAACGGCGTGGAGCGCCCCGGGGGAGGCGGCGTGAACGGGCCTCTCCAGGTGGAGTCTCGTCTGTTGTAGTGGGGCGCCCCTTTACCGTTTCAGTTGCCATTCCGTCCGCTTTTGGTCCACTGTGTCAAAATCCGCCATTCAGCTGAGTTGCGCCCACTCTTGCGGTGCAGCGATAGGCGGCTGTCACAGGACTCTCAAAATGGCGGCAGGCTGTTTCCTTTTTGGGCCTGGTCCACTGAAATGGCCCTGGGACACCTTGGAAATCGGACGCTTGTCTGCTAGGTCTTGGACCCCATTCTCGAAAGCGTCCCCTCCGCCTTGAGAATTCATCAAAAGTTTTGGGGGCTCCGACTCCTGCAGGCTTCTGGTGGGGAGCGGCTGCCATGATTGCTCGCGGAATGACCACGACTGAGCTACGAGATGGTGGTGCTCTCATGCTGACGCCAGCTTCAGTCTGAAACATCCAGAAACAAGGTGGGGCTTTCATCGTTTGGGAAAAAAAAAACAGTTTTCATCCAATGAAAAGTGTTGTTTTTAGGTCACATGATCAAGCCTTCCATCATTAGGAAACCAAAAGTAAAATGAACCAATGAAAAGTTTTATAAACAAGTCACATGACCTGTTATGCGGCATAGGGTGTAAAATGCGGAGAAAATACGTTGGCACGTGAGGCGGCGTCAGTAGCGGACCGATGTGCGAATAGGCCGAAGGCAACACAACGCGCCAAGATCCGGATGGCACCGAGGTGGTTTCCAGCAAGTTGCAGCACTGGTGTGGCCATCCTACAATGCTGAAAGTCGGCGTGGGGCGCCCCGTTGGCCTGTGAGTTTGCGTCAGTAGCGGACCGATGTGCGAATAGGCCGAAGGCAGCACAACGCGCCAAGATCCGGATGGCACCGAGGTGGTGTCTAGTAAGTTGCCGCACTGGTGTGGCCATCCAACAATGCTGAAAGTCGGCGTGGGGCGCCCCGTTGGCCTGTGAGTTTGCGTCAGTAGCGGACCGATGTGCGAATAGGCCGAAGGCAGCACAACGCGCCAAGATCCGGATGGCACCGAGGTGGTGTCTAGTAAGTTGCCGCACTGGTGTGGCCATCCTACAATGCTGAAAGTCGGCGTGGGGCGCCCCGTTGGACTGTGAGATGGCGTCAGTAGCGGACCGATGTGTGAATGGGCCCGAAGGCAGCGCAACAATATTTTCGGAATAGAAGACACCACTAGGCGCTGAGATTCCAAGATCCGGATGGCACCGAGGTGGTGTGTAGCAAGTTGCCGCACTGGTGTGGCCATCCTACAATGCTGAAAGTCGGCGTGGGGCGCCCCGTTGGCCTGTGAGTTTGCGTCAGTAGCGGACCGATGTGCGAATAGGCCGAAGGCAGCACAACGCGCCAAGATCCGGATGGCACCGAGGTGGTGTCTAGTAAGTTGTCGCACTTCTGTGGCCATCCTACAATGTTGAAAGTCGGCGTGGGGCGCCCCGTTGGCCTGTGAGATGGTGTCAGTAGCGGACTGATGTGTGAATGGGGCCAAAGGCAGCGCAACAATATTTTCTACTATATTTCCGGTGTAGAAGAGACCACAAGGCGCTGAGATGCCAAGATCCGGATGGCACCGAGGTGGTGTGTAGCAAGTTGCAGCACTGGTGTGGCCATCCTACAATGCTGAAAGTCGGCGTGGGGCGCCCCGTTGGCCTGTGAGATGGCGTCAGTAGCGGACCGATGTGCGAATAGGCCGAAGGCAGCACAACAATATTTTCTGACTGACACCACAAGGCGCTGAGATGCCAAGATCCGGATGGCACCGAGGTGATGTCTAAGTTGCGGACTGATGTGCGAATGGGGCCAAAGGCAGCGTAACAATATTTTTTGTATGGAAGATACCACTAGGCGTTGAGATGCCAAGATTCGGATGGCACTGAGGTGATGTCTAGCAAGTTGGTGTGGTCATCCTACAATGCTGAAACTCGGCGTGGGTCACCCCATTAGCCTGTGAGATGGCGTCAGTAGCGGACCGATGTGCGAATAGGCCGAAGGCAGCACAACGCGCCAAGATCCGGATGTCACCGTGGTGGTTTCATAGTTGAGAGGCACTTCATCTGCAGTGGGGCGCCGAGATCCGGATGGCACCGAGGTGATGTCTAGCAAGTTGCTGTACTGGTGTGGTCATCCTACAATGCTGAAACTCGGCGTGGGTCGCCCCATTAGCCTGTGAGATGGCGTCAGTAGCGGACCGATGTGCGAATAGGCCGAAGGCAGCACAACGCGCCAAGATCCGGATGTCACCGTGGTGGTTTCATAGTTGAGAGGCACTTCATCTGCAGTGGGGCGCCGAGATCCGGATGGCACCGAGGTGATGTCTAGCAAGTTGCTGTACTGGTGTGGTCATCCTACAATGCTGAAACTCGGCGTGGGTCGCCCCATTAGCCTGTGAGATGGCGTCAGTAGCGGACCGATGTGCGAATAGGCCGAAGGCAGCACAACGCGCCAAGATCCGGATGTCACCGTGGTGGTTTCATAGTTGAGAGGCACTTCATCTGCAGTGGGGCGCCGAGATCCGGATGGCACCGAGGTGATGTCTAGCAAGTTGCTGTACTTGTGTGGTCATCGTACAATGCTGAAACTCGGCGTGGGTCGCCCCATTAGCCTGTGAGATAGCTGTTCTTTGGATTTGGGCCTGGCTCGTCTGCTGTAGTGGGGCGCCCCTTTACCGTTTCAGTTGCCATTCAGCTGAGTTTCGGCTGCTCTTGATGCTACAGCGACAGGCGGCTGCAACAGGACTCTCAAAATGGCGGCCTGTTCTTTGGATTTGGGCCTGGTCCACTAAAATGGCCCTGGGACACCTTAGAACTCGGACGCTCTATTTTTTTTTCCTTTCCTGTACATGCAAAAAAAGGTACATGCCCGGTACGTTACACGCTTCATCTGCCACGATGAACTCTCCAGAGGAACCGAAAAAAAATATAGTTATGGTAACTATACCATGCATCGTCATATGGAGAGGTGGCACCAATTAATTATAGTGCTGCATAAAAGAGAGATTTGGAGGAGAACCCCTGACCTGCTAGTACATTCATCAAAGAAGTGGCACTGACAGCATCAGAGGCAAGGGAAACGGTCCCAAATATTTAGAAGAACTTTGGAAAGATTAAAATGACATGTTTAGATTGTGGCAAATTAATTTCATGTGGACAGATGAGTGTTACTCTAATAAATACAGCATATGAACATCATCATAGTCGATGGTTGGTAGAGACATTTTGACTATATCCTGGACCTGCCCGTCCTCGCCCAAAATGGCGCCGGAATAAATGGGACTCGTAACTCCTTGTTGTGTACTGGTTGCAGAACCTTGAAATCACGAGATACGTATGCAGTTTTGAAGCACATGGCGGGCGGGGACGAGAATTGATTGAATATTTCGACATCCCTATTGATATTAAGTTCTGATGTGTTATTGATTACTGTACTGTTGAAAGTTCGAATTAACGTCACCCATGGTACTTGCCCGCAAATGTATATCTAGATAATTTTATTGTAACTGGCCCTGTCGTATTTTAATTATAAAATGTACGTCCACCGATTCCGTAACTGTTAGACACCTTAGTTCTTGCAACCTAATGGCCCGCCCGTTACGTTCCTCTACAGTGTAAATGTCTACTCATCACATACGATTACAGTTTGCTCCGTGGCCGGCCCACGTGGTTATAGGCTCGTATTTGTATAATGAAATTTTCACAATAAAGGTTTTTAAAAGAAAACATGGTAGTAGTATATACATTGGTAAAGTTTGTAATAATAGTCACTGTTTTAGAATCATTAAAAGGCAAGTGAAATAAAGCAGACCAATTACATGAAGGGTAAAAGGTATAATACGAAGGAACGCAGTAAAGATAAATGGTCAAGGGCTGTTGTGTTTTCTATTCCTGCAACATAAAGTGATCGATAAGAATCTCATATTCAGGCGTATCGGCGACTAAGACAGCAGGTCGACCCTCTTTTGCTCAACGGCTCCATCATGGGACGAAGAAACGCTCTTTTTCTCGAAAAAAGAATATATTTTACTTGCAGGACAGTTGTAAAATTTCCGGGAAAGTACATTAGTCTGGAACATTATAACATATATTTAAGAAAAAATAATGTTCGGAAGTAATGAAAAGCGTAATTTTTAGGTCATATGACCAAGCCTTTCATCATTACAATAAGAAAAGTAAAATGAACCAATGAAAAGTTTTATTAACAAGTCACATGACTTGTTATGCTTACGTTACGCGCTGCGCGCCCCGGATGACTTCCGGATGCGCTAACGCGGCGCGTCATATGACGCATTACGCGACAACGCAGGTCCAGAATATAGTCAAAATGTCTCCACCAACCAGCGGTCGGAACACAACCCCTTTCAGCAGGCTAAATAGTTCTGTTAAATGACAACAGAAGGGACAGGCAACAAGAACCATCAGTCAAAGAGGGGAGGGCTAGTTCTTCTCTACCGGGTTACATTGGGGCGCTACCGGAACTGATCGAATTGGTAGTCTACAGTGTTTCTGGATGTTTCAGACTGAAGCTGGGGTTAGCATGAGAGCAGCATCATTTCGTAGCTCCGTCGTGGCCATTCCGCAACCAATCATGGCAGCCGCTCTTTATCGTTATTTTGGGCGGGGTGGGTGGCGGAGCCGAGCTGTTTTGCAGCCATCATTGTGTGGAGTTCAGTTCATCTCACTAGTTTTGTATTTGTCATGAGGGGTTGTTCCTAATGTTTCTATTTTAGCGAGGTCAAAAAGAGATCCCATTAGTGGCCTACTGATTTTGCTCGATTCCTTTTCTTTTTTTTACACGATTTTTCGTTATCTGCAAAGACTAAACAGAGTATTGCGACTCTGTGTTTGTTTGTAAATAGAGAATGAACCAAAGAGAACTAATTCTAAAACAGTAAATACTTGGATAACAATCAATCAAATGGAGAGAGAAGCAGGCACGACGGATTACAACGGGGGCAAAGGCCTGCGTTAACTACCTTTCACTATCTGCAAAGAGAGAGTACTCCTAATAGAAATGAGGGGGGGGGCACCATTCAAAGCAGATCAGTGTGCATAAACACGAAAATGTTTTCACTTACCACGTACTTGACATTCGACAGCTTATGATATTTGCTATTAAAAAACCATTGAAATTCACTGAAAAAACCATAGGTTATAGACCATATATAGTTAGGAATTAGCATTTACAAAACCTTGAAAATTCACTGAAAAAACCATAGGTTATAGACCATATATAGTTAGGAATTAGCATTTAAAAAACCTTATTTTACTCACACAAAACCATTGAAATTCCATATATAGTTAGTTGCACTAACTATATATTGCGCACCCGCAATCCACTGCTGATCATGTCACATATTACATCATTCATGACATGGTCAGTGACATCACTGATGACATCACTGATGACATCTCAAATGACATCACTGATGACATCACTGATGACATCTCATTTGACATCAATGACCACATCACTGATGATATTATTCATGTGACAATACAATGCATCTCTTCACATTTTAATATAACCTCTGTTTCACCCAGTGTTAAAAACAGAGTATAATTTTTGAAACCATTGACACACCAATACTAGTTACTACATACGTACTCACTGATTCCTACGTCTACACACACATTCACTCATTCACCCATACAATCATTCATACATACAATCACTCATGTTTACAACACAATCATATGCACTCATACACCTATACAGACACTCACACTCTGCCACTCATCCATGGAGTTACTCACACACCTAGTCAGTCCTGTAAAGAATCAATCACACTTCCATTTTCTACTCTATACAGTTAAACATAGAGCACCTTACGTTTTCAACCATATACTAACACATACTTACTCTCTTATACAATCATTGATACAAGTACACATTGATCTGTACAGAGTCACACACCTCCCATCCAGCCACACACACACTCAGTCTCCCATGCAAATACTTGGGCAATCAATCAATAACCCATATAGTTACTCATATAGCTACTGATCAACACATGCAGCAGTTTACAGAACAACAGACATAATGATGCACAAATTAAGACAGTTTAGTCACTAACCCATGCACTCAGTGAGACACATTTAATCACTCACTCATACATTCAGTCATGCACCTACTAAATCCTTCGTCCAGACACTTATACATCCACTCATTCTTCAATATGTAAGACATATTTTAACTTTACAGAAACATAGTCACTGGATGTTGTCATCAGTGATGTCATCAGTGATGTCATTTGAGATGTCATCAGTGATGTCATCAGTGATGTCACTGACCATGTCATGAATGATGTAATATGTGACATGATCAGCAGTGGATTGCGGGTGCGCAATATATAGTTAGTGCAACTAACTATATATGGAATTTCAATGGTTTTGTGTGAGTAAAATAAGGTTTTTTAAATGCTAATTCCTAACTATATATGGTCTATAACCTATGGTTTTTTCAGTGAATTTTCAAGGTTTTGTAAATGCTAATTCCTAACTATATATGGTCTATAACCTATGGTTTTTTCAGTGAATATATATATATATATATATATATATATATATATATATATATATTATTTTATTGTTCAAAGTCCAAGATGCTCTGATCACGCCACTCAAAGAGGAGATCATTATACTTCATTACTGATGTCCTATATACTTCAGGTGAAATATTCTCATATAATACATTTGGCTCAATTGTCATACATCATGGTTTCTATAACAACCACATTTCCTCCCCCTTGTCCATGGGTTTGATCGTTATGATAATATTCAGTTCCCTTGTAGATAGATTAATCATTATTAATACTTTGCGAACCTTCATTTTATTTTCCTAGGGCAACGCCCTTTCCTTACATATGGTGATAGGGCTCGGTCCTCCCTTCTCATGCGTTTTCTTTGTTTGTGCCTTTTCCTTTTCTCTTTAAAGGAGGCCTGTCATTTTTTAGCTTGTCTGCCTGACGAAGAAAGCAGTATTTGCTGAAAAACAAAATCCAGCCATACAAGGACCTGCACGTCAGTACTTTTATCAGAGCCGAATTCATTCGTCATCAAGTCATGTTGTTTTTGCACATCCTCCTGTCTCATTTCCTTTCATAAAAATCATATTTCCTGGAAAAGGTCATGATTCTACTCTCAATATAATCATGATTCTACCCTCAATATAATCTCTTTTATCCCTGTGAAGGGTCTGCTGTTTTTTTAACTTTGTTTTTTCGTCATATTTAAGTAATTTATCCATCATTCTTGTCGTAAGTTCATAACCGCTTCCTGACCACTTTTTTCTCCAATTCCTTATTAAGATCACTAACCTTTTTTCAGATCCTGGCCCAATCCAATTCATCATATTTAATTAAAATGTTCATCATACTCTGATTAGATTATTTGGCTGTGAAGCCTGCCCTTTCCTCCAGGAGTCTAGGGTATCGGGAGTCATACATGGGTGCCGTAAACATTCTTAACCCTTAAGGTGCTTGATTCACTTACACATATTTCGACTGTGTAGTCATCTACCCCCACTTACTAATTTCTTTATGCATCAGTTTTTCATGCACAGACAGGTTTGTTTGGGGGACAAAGTACCTGGGTGTAATGAGGTAAAACTACACATGTAAAATTAATAGTAGTAAAACTGCACATGTAGCTGGGAATACCAAATAGTAGCAAAGTTCGGTAAGTTTGCACTTTTGTGTAAGTTTACACTTACTGTAGTAACATTACTGCTCTTTTGGTATTCACAGACTTCGAGTGTAATTTCACCATTAGTAATTTTACTAGTAGTAAAGTAACACTTGAAAAATTACTAAAAGTAAAATTACACTTGTAGTTAGTAAATACTAAAACAGTAGTAAAGGTACTACAGGAAGTGTAAACTTGGCCCAAAGTATAAATGTACCTTTGTGAATCAGGCCCTAACACTTGTAGCTGTGTGAATTGCATTTTGTAGTAAGTAAATCGTACTATGGCAGCACTATTTTATGTACTGCGAAATGAAGTTTGCCATTTGGTCCTTTTGTATAGAATAGGATTATTTAGGGCATTTACAATCCACAAACTAACTCATGTCACATTCAGAACAAGCAATATATATAAAAATATACTAAAAACATATAAATATAAAGTCTTGAAGACAAACAACATATCCTATAGCACAATGACGCCAACTAAAGTAATAGAGTAGAAGTTGGATTTTTTATAAATATTTTGAAAAAGTAACTTTAAAAAAGTTAGACTTTGTCTGCCTGAGACTCCAGCTGGATAATTACTTTGCAATAATCTGCATATAGACGGCCGCTGTCAGTGCTTCACCTTAATGAGGTATTTTCAGAGCAGAAATAATTTCTGAGGCCTTTTGGCAGGAAAACTTGGATGTAAGGTATATGACTCCTCTCAGCTAAGGAAGGGCAGCTAGGGAGGGTTAGGACCTCCATTAACTTGAAAGGCATCTGGTGAGTCGTGCCCATTCATAGTTGAGTGTAATTACCTGGGCCAACAGTAGCCATCTTGTTACCAACACAGTGGGAGGGGGAGGCTGGTCTCCGAACCACTTAAGTCTGGTTGTGGAGCAGGAAACAGCTCATTTCCTAGACACACCCATGTCTGGGCTTCCAGTCACCTTCAAGGACAGAAGGGTGCTGCCATGTTGGATTTTACACAGAAAAGTGCACTATTAGATAGTGTGCAGTAAGGCAAACAGGATGCCTTTAGGAGCTTATTTCTCATTGGCTATAGAGTGTCAAAGAGCTCCCCCGCCCTCTGGCTGGTGAATCCTACAAAAGTGGCACCTTACTCCAGCTCATCAGAACACATCTGGAGTTGTGGAAGCAAGGAAGAGGACTGGATCTACTGTCTGTGACCTGCATGAACACCGGAGGGGCGAGGCTTGCTCCATCTTGTACCCAGGACTGAGAAGTAAACTCTGTGTGCCTATGTGGACACCACACACTGCAATAGTCTTTCCCTAGAGTATCCAGCTGACATATAGCAACAGGACTGGGACTGGACCATGATGGTGGCCTCTGATGAAGTGAGTCCTTGCCCCTATTCACTGCCCTTGATGTCCTCCAAGACTCAGAATAGACCAACAGACACTGGTCCAAAAAGTCTGAAAACTCTGCACTTTTAACATATTTGGACATCCCACACCTCTGGAGCATCAGCAGGATCCCACGACATAGGTGTTGACTTTGAGAGGACTTAACTGGATAAAGCCTCCAGGCTTGACCTGCTGAAGGATTTTGAGTTCCAAAAAAGATAATAGGCACACACATAGAAATCTTGACCAGTCAAAGACATGAAAAGTATCTGACTGACAAGAGGACTTCTGCAGGTGGAAATTTAGATTTTCTAATCAGAGATTTTCTCACAGAAATCAACTGACTTTATCCAACAACGATCTAATTATGAGAGCACCTCACTGGATACAACCTGCAACCTTGCTCCTCTGGAGGACTTAAAATTCAATTTCAAAGACTAAGGTGCTGAATTAGAGTTTGGCAGAGCAGGTACTCCATCGCAACAGTGACAGAGTACTCACTCCTCCAAACACAAGATCTCCCCTTACAATTTTGAGGTGGACGGATCTTAAGTATGTGGATTACGGACCCTACTTCAGTTGCATCACCAACATACTCCTATGACAGCCCAACAGAGTACAGGTCTTTGGGGGTTAAAACATAACACTGT
Source organism: Lissotriton helveticus (assembly GCF_964261635.1). Classification (NCBI taxonomy): domain Eukaryota; kingdom Metazoa; phylum Chordata; class Amphibia; order Caudata; family Salamandridae; genus Lissotriton; species Lissotriton helveticus. The sequence continues at coordinate 1,940,332,077 of NC_136063.1, read as the reverse complement.
CAACCGTATTTAAAGTGTGTGGAATTATGGTTTTTTGCTGTCACCTGGCATCTCCCCAAACCCATCAAATACCCCTACACAGCAAACACAGACTTTTATACTATACTAAATCCCAATGGCCACCCCATATCCCAATCACCCCCAACTAGCCCTACACCCAGGCCGTATGACAATGGCCCCCTCCCCTTCTACTCTATCCACCCCATTCAAACACCTTTAGACTATCTAATCTCTGGAAGCTATGTAGCAGCCTCCACACCCACCCAACTAAACCACTAACCCGCACCTAGTATCCATCCTACGAAATACACTTCATCATATGACCAAGAACAATGTGCATTTATTTTCTTAGGCTTATGATTCAGTCCTTTTTGCATGCTTTGCAGTTGGTCTTGGATGGCGGTGGTACAGGGTGACCTTATCTGAGTCCTGACAGTCGATACCTGTCTTGAACATTCAGAAGATGTGAAAAAGGGGAATGGCAGCTGGATATTCTACCTAACACAAACATCTATGTGCTGGGCAACTATCTGAACTCTTCCTGTTGTAGGGCATGTGTGTGTACCTTCAGTGATCACACAATACCCTCTTGACCATACATAACCAGCATCGTAAGTTCACTCACAGGATGTGTGGCAAATACCCCATCTTTTTGCCCTCTGACCTGTGACGTCAACCACACATTGCCTTAAGGCAAATATCATATTGCGCCAAAACCTGATTCAATGGAGGGTTGCAGACATGTGTTCCAGTTGCTGCACCCTCACTAGCTAACCACTGTTGTCACAGAGAGATTGCACGCGATTACCCATCAAAAAGATGACATCTGTTAAATCAAATGAATATTTTGGTCGTGCCACATGATCAGCCACCATAACAGCAATCCATCAGGACGCCTAGGTCAGTGTCTGGGGCACAGCACTTGTGGTGATGGCCACAGGTGCTCATAATTCAGCTGCCACTTCCTGCACCACTTCATGCGCACATGGGCTCTGGTCTGCCTCTTGATATGGCAGTGGCACGCTCTTTTTCCTCCACCTTTCTTGCATAGATACATTTGTGGCATTTAGTGGAATGAGTACAGCCAAAAAGGGTGTAGTTATGGCCACAGTGGCAGTTGTTGAAGCCCCAGAAAGAGCTAGGGCAATTGAAGGAATGCTCTGTAGCAGTGCACAGGTACCCTTTGCTACTGTGGAGATGTGGCATGTAGGAACAGTGTTGATAGTCTAAGAGGTGGGCTTACCGATTGTGATTTCGCAAGTCAGTATGAGGGTGGCAAACTGAGTGCCAGTTGTTGCAGGGCTATAGAAAACAATGGCAGTGCTTCTAGTTGTGGTAGTCATGACCACTGTGCTGTGGACCCAGCTGGTAGCACTGACAAGGTGAGATGCCTTTGATAGAGCTGAAACATTTAGACTATATTAACCGCACGCAAATTTTAAAATGTACCTTGACAATTGTGTAGAGAATGCTTGACGAAAACAAACCATAGGAATATGTGCATTTCTTAAATGTGTATAAACAAACGTGCAGCTCATTATTCTGTAGAAAGCCCCCATTTTCATTGTGCCTACATGAATAGGCCCCATTTTTTTCATTCCTCCTCCTTATTTCTCTTCCTTTTCCTTCCCTTCAATAAAAAAAGGCTTTTAGAACTAATGATGTATTTTTGTATCTAACTATAGTATGTGTCAATGTAAAAAAACATGCTGTTTCATGAAAATGTATTTCTTTCTTTCCTCACACCATATGATTCCATTGTATTAAATCAAGTCACCTGCTATGTGCTATAATAAATACAATTTAAATAGAATTAAGGCTTATTGAAGTAAATGTTTCTCATGATCTAACCAGGACATTGCGAATAGAAAATGTTTCATTTATTAGACTAGTCATTGAACAGTGGGACGTTGAACAACTAACAGAATAGGCTTATTGAAGGTTACTGTGAGAACCTTCTTCAAATGTATCTACTGTGTAAAGCTTTAAGCAGTCTCCAAATAGGTTTACGTCAACTCATATGTTTTCCATGAGAGGCGAGGCAACGGACCATTAGAAGATCCTTCTTTATTGTCTCAAAATGACTTAAGTACCTGTTTTTGCAAACATATGTTTTGTGCTTTCTATATAGTATGTGTTACTATGTAGAGAGTTAATGCATTCTATGCACACCTACACTGCTATACCCTTTAGCACCATGTTCTGCTTGTCCGAATCACTGTAAGCTACAGCTAATGGTGATTTTCTTGTTTTCATTACCCTTCGTGAGGAGACTTTCTTTCTTTATGCTAGATCACAGCTACTGCTGTGATTAGTTTTCCTTTTAACTTGAATTACTAGTTGCTACTGCAACTCTCAGGAAACTCGGCTGAGTTTCCAGAACTGCTCTTAATGAGGAGTTTGCTTTCTTGCAACTATTAGCTTTATGCATGAAACTCTTGCTCTTTTACAAAAAGAAGTCTTTATGGGATTCATGCTCGGTTAGGGTAGGTCCTTTTAGATTAAGAAATTGTCTATTATGGAACACACTGTTATTTGCCATGCTAGCTCTAACTAAATCATTCTTGATATTTCAGTAACTGTATCTGTCTGACTAATGTGAATAAAAGACAAAAATGTTTTGCAAATCTCTCAATGAGAAATAAGCCTGTAAAACTTTACCAAACTCTCATCATTGACTGAACTCTAAACTGTTGTTAGTTGATGAATTTTGATTTGTGCTCCATTATATCATGGTGGCACAAATATGTCAGCCGAGAGACAGAGTTGGCGCACAATTAGAGATCGCTGTCATAAGTTGAGGTTTAAAGTGTTTATTATTTCTGAGCTATCAAATTACCATTTGTCTGTTTTGCAGATGATGATGGTACTGGTGCTCTACTGAGTCCTACTGTTCTGTGTCACCGACAAGGATAACGAGGATGTATTGTTCAATGACTTGACAAGCTCATCTCAGGACATGAAACAGCAGTGCCATGATACAATTAATCAAGTTTGCCTTTTTGGAGACATATAAGTGTAGGAAATCTACTTTTTTTCTGTGGTCACCCCAGAATATTTAACTTTTGCAGGATGCTACATTTTTGTTGGCTTTGGAATTCTGTTAAAAGTAGCAAAGTGCCCATGCTCCCTTAAGATGGTCGAGTTGGCATACTCCTAATTGGCATATTTTATTTCCCTAGGAGTTACTAATATATGGTATAAACTGTACCTGAGTCTTGGACGTTAAATGCCACAAGTGAACTGCAGTAAATTTTGTGCCATCCAGTACAATGACTTCAGACCTACTACTGTAGCCTGGCCACAGCAGTGCGAAAACTATACTTTGAGCTGTCAAAATAAACAATTTTCACAGGTAAAGGCCTCCCTTTTGAATGAGAATAAGTCACCCCTATGTAGGCCTTATAGCCCACAAGGCAGGATGCAAAGTATTTAAAAATCGGACATGTAGAAATTTAATGTTAACCTACCCTAACAGTGAATCACTCCCAGAAGCTATTTTTCACTGTGACTGGCCTAGATGTCCTATGTAGAAAATCAAAGTATAGATTGAAATACTAATACTGTATCTCAGGAATGGAACCATCTAGAAAAATAATTATACTATTTTTAATTGTTATTAAAAATCTAATTAAATTGTGAAATCAGATGTAAATATTAAGAAAAACATTTATCTTTTCCCTTCCTAAAGCTCTTGGGAGCTAATTTTTATTGGTTCGCTAGTTTTTTCCAGCCAGTAAGTAGCCTTATATAGGAGTATCAAATACTCCCAAAGGAGCACACAATAGGCACACCTGAATAGAAAAACAAGCATTTGCAATGCAATAGATCTTTTATTCACTCAAGTTTGAGCTATTGCCATTGTAAATGACAATGCCTTTTATTTATGTTTTGGGTTTTAAAACATAAATAAAAGGCATTTTCGTTTACAATACTAATAGCTTAAACTCTCGTAAATGCGAGACCTATTACATTGCAATAAAGGCCCTTCTTGACTGCTTGTTAGATTGTAAATACCAGAGGAAGAGAAGGCCTGCAACGTCTTCACAGTAGTGATAAATAGTGCAGTGAAGAAGAAGTGTAAGTGTTGTAAATTACACAGACACAAAGGGGTCGATTCCGATCCAGTAAAAAGCGCTCCGATTACCTGTACGGAGTGTTTTTCCCGTACGATTCGTGCACCTACAACGTCCCCGTACGAACCAGCAAGTACGATCCTAACCCAAAGCGCAACTCCGTACGACTCGTACCAAAAGACCTACAAATACATAGTACATACGGATTCACTCCGGCTGGCGCTGTACGGCACGTCCGTACCTAAATAGGTAGCCATTTCCGGACCAGGAAGTACGATCCGTGTTGATGACACTCCGTACGGCCCTTTTGCTACGAGAGCTGGAAACTGCCGTAAAACCAGAGTCCGACACGAACTGCACCCCGGTATGCGACATACACGACATGAACCCCATCGACTGTGTCATCCGAGCCTTGTACGCCTACGACCTAGTACATAGAAACCGACGACGGCGCAGACGGTGAGTACAACCCACCGCAACAACAGAAGTATACCTGTACGGTGCGCCACACACCAGCGCATATCACCATTGCAATAGTGATACGTGACGCACACACGTCAGAAATCTCGGGGTACGGCGTGTCACACGCCAGCGCATATAACCATTGCAATAGTGATACGTGTCGCACACACGTCACAAATCTCGTGGTACGGTGCGTCACACGCACGCGCAAATCACCATTGCAATAGAGATGCGTGCTGCACACATGCCGAAATATGGGGGTATGGTTCGTCACATCTGAGTGGTGGGTGGAAAATACCCCCAGCAGTGCCCAGCAGTGCCCAACAGTATAGGGGGTGGGTGCAGAGGACCCCCAGCAATGCCCAACAGTATAGAGGGTTGGTGCAGAGGACTCCCAGCAGTACCCAACAGTATAGGGGGAGGGTGCAGAGGACCCCCAGCAGTGCCCAACAGTATAGGGGGTGTGTGCAGAGGACCCCCAGCAGTGCCCAACAGTATAGGGGGAGGGTGCAGAGGACCCCCAGCAGTGCTCAGAAGTGCCCAACAGTATAGAGGGTGGGTGCAGAGGACCCCCAGCAGTGCCCAGCAGTTCCCAACAGTATAGGGGGTGGGTGCAGAGGACCCCCAGCAGTGCCCAGCAGCGACCAACAGTATAGGGGGTAGGTGCAGAGGACCCCCAGTAGTGGCCAGCAGTGCCCAACAGTATAGGGGGTGGGTGCATAGGACCCCCAGCTGTGCCCAACAGTATAGGTGGTGGGTGCAGAGGACCCCCAGCAGTGGGCAGCAGTGCCCAACAGTATAGGGATGGGTGCAGAAGACCCCCAGCAGTGCCCAACAGTATAGGGGGTGGGTGCAGAGGACCCCCAGCAGTGCCCAACAGTATAGGGGGAGGCTGCAGAGGACCCCCAGCAGTGCCCAGCAGTGCCCAACAGTATAGGGGGTGGGTGCAGAGGACCCCCAGCAGTGCCTAACAGTATAGGGGGAGGGTGCAGTGGACCCCCAGCAGTGCCCAACAGTATAGAGGGAGGGTGCAGAGGACTCCCAGCAGTGCCCAGACATATGAGGGGTGTGTGGATAGGACTCCCAGCAGTGCCCAGACATAGGGGTGTGCATTTCCCACAGCATACAACAACCTGCCTGTATGTGTACATCCCTAACTTGTGACACTCGTGATAGTTGCATGTCAACACATCACTCACAGCAGTGACCCACTCCATGGAGAATGGTCTCCTGTCACACACTGAGTGATACACCACATGTGGTTGTTTTGTCTGAGCACACAGGCATATCAGGCATATCCACCCATGTAGTTTGCTGGATCACCCCCACCCCCCCTCCAGCATGACTCAATAGTGTGCAGTCATGCAACAGACCACTCAACTAAAGAAGCACAAGTAGAAATATGAAGAGTCATGTACATACCGGACATGATGTGACTGTCCAGGTGATGAAACATGTACTCCCTCATGGAAGGGACAGGGTAGGTAAGCCCTAGATACAAAGCACCCAAATGTGTTTGTTTGGCACAACTTTCAAATTTGACAATCAGAATGATGAGGCCAAGGTGGATAACATTGTCATGCATAGTGTGAAACATTAGGATGGACTCCCTGAAGGCATAACTACACACCACAAACCCAAGGACAGTGAGTAGCATGGATGGCACTGACCAATTGTCAGATAGCATATGTGAGCAGGAATGGCCATTGCGCAAGTGAAAGCACTAATCAATGTGAAATTCATACTGAAGTCACCACAACAATAGTGCAACTGTCTGTAGTGAAGATCTCATGTGTCAATGAGAAAAGGACACTCATTTTGATAATGTCTGTATGCAAACTGCACACACACAAATCTTGATAATCATCAGAAAGGTAGGGATAGCACAGAGATACCATGGTCCACCCCATTCCCATCTGAAAATTAGACATCTTTCACAATACCAAAACATTAACATTACACCAACTTGTAGGCACACAGCACCTAAAGCAATTCCCTGAAATGCAATAGTTCAGAATGAAAAATAAAATGCTTTATTCAGCGCAAATATGTAAAATAACAAATGAATGAGTCCATGCTCACAGAAGGCCAATGGCCACTCCAAAATGCTGTCCATAACAGTGGTGACTTCGTGGAGGTTGTCACCCCAAAAACTTGCCTGCACATGGTGGACTTAGAGGTCTGTAGACCCATGGGGGGCATCATCGCAGTCAGTGTCCGGCATTGCAGGGACAGGAGAGGGAAGGGTATGTGTAGTGGGTGCAGGTGGGGAGGATTCCTCCACAGTGGCAGGTGTAGTGCAAAAGGAAGCAACATATTCTACGCTGCACACTGCAGCCAGTTCTGACAGGCTACCACCTGAACCAGGGGACACAATGGGAGTGGAGGTAGAGGGCTGTGAGTCTGTTGTAGTGTGTCTGTGGGTGGGTGTGTGATATCTGTCCCCTGTTCCTGTGAGTGTGCGCACATCCCCCTGAGATTAGGTGAATGCAGGTCTGTGCTTAGACTTACGTGTGGGTGTGCTGGGTGTCTCTGTTGGGGTGTGTGATCTTGTGCGTCTGCGTGTATGGTGGACAGGTATGGGAGAGGGGGATGTGGATGGATCAGAAGGAGTGGGGGGGATTGACGCTGCAGGATGGCAAGTACTGCCGTCAGTGTTGAGTCCATGGACGCCAAACTCCAACGTTGATCAGACATGTCAGCTGACATGACCTCCATGAATGACAACAACTGTGTCATGATTTTAGTTTGGCCATGGAGGACAGTCAGCATTGATGCCTGACCAACTTGAATCAGCCGGAGTAGGTTCACTGACTCAGCACTGAGGGCAGCAGGGGAGACAGGGGCAGGGGCTGCGGTGCCGGAGACAAAGGAGACACGGGGGGTAGAACGGACCCTAGGGCCCCTAACAACCGGGAGGGTGGAGATGTGTCTGGAGGGGACCGCCATAGTTGCAGTAGATGGCATAGCTGCATATTCCCCCTCCTCCTGGGAGTCAGAATCCGAGCCGTCTGCATGGTAGGAGGTGTTGTGCTCCTGAGGCCCGGTTGCCTGACTCTCCTCACCCTCTCTGCCACTGCCTCCCTCCGACTCCTCAAAGCTGGTGGCACTGTTGCTGGGTCCCTATGTCCGCTCTGTGCCTGTGTCTCCTCCAGGTTGTGGTGATGATGCTGTTGGCAACGAGAAAATGAAAAATATATCAGTCACCTGTACACATCATACATATCAGCAACAAATAATTTGGTGGCATTTCTAATAATGGCATGCATCATGAGTCACACGGCACATAACTCTGCACAAATATAAGCCTATTAATGCGCAATTATAATTAGGGCTCCCGGTTTTCCGTTTAAACTGATTTTTACACATAAATACAAGCAGAAAACTTGTATTTCTTTATCTGTATTTATAAATAGAAACGGAAAAATACTTACCAACCGCTTTATTCTGTCTATGTGCCCCTGTGGAAAATCAGTGTCTGAGGCGCACAGGGGCCCACAAAAGAAATCTGAAACTGATACTGATGTCCTGCATATTATTCTCCCCTCTAAATCACCCCACCCTCTAGAGTCTGGGCTAAGCACTCTGCTTCCAAAGGAGACTGATCTGTTAATGAGCAAGCCTCTCTCCCTCCCAGTCAGCAGCAGGCCGAGAGCGCTTATCAACCTTTATCAATAGATCACACACTATTGGCCATGCCAGGGGGTTAATTGCCCCCCTCAGACATCCTGTCAACACCAGGATGATTGTCATCTGTTGTCTCACCATCAGCTCGTAGTAACTCATAGCTCGTAGTAACTGCCTGTCCGGAGGCATAGTTTTTTTTTTTGTTTTTTTTTTGGCAGCTCACTTCAGACCTTTAATGCCACCATTTATTAAACTCAAACATTACATTTGTGAAGGAGAACAACACCAGCTTCTCGAGCCATTCTTTGTGCCCAGTGTTACCTACACCATTAAGAGCAGCAGCACTTCCTGAACCGCCCTCCGGTCCCAGGGCGCCACCATCACTGTCTTGTAGAAGAGAAGCAAAGCAAGTTAAGAAACATTAACTAGTTGGGCACAGAATTGCATGATTTTGCACCAGGAAGAGGACCACTGATCGAAACCAGAGATACCCGAGAGAAAGTCGAGATGACCTCAGTGCTCAAATGAAGACAGTCAGGCCCAAGGGACAAACACAAATGTACATGAGAACTCTTGGTGCATAAATATGTCCGGAGGCATAGTTTAAAGTGCATTTCTTTGTTGATCTGCATGTAAAATTAAAGGCTTAAAGGCCCATCAAGAGATCGTTTAAGGAGGGCCTGGCACCACAGCGAGTTTATGGCTTCATTAACTCCCAAAGGGTCTGGGGAACAAAATCTATGAATATGTTCACTGTAAGGGTCCTGGCAGAAGCTGCAGCCATCCTAAAAGGAGTTTGAAACCAGCGTATTGGGGGTCGGTGTGAGAGGGGGGGTTGTTTTCATTAGTGTCAGTGGCACCTTTGCTAAGCTATTCTTCACCGTAAAGCAGTTTTAGAAAAGACAGATATATTGGGCGGTGTCGCCACTTGACCTCGAAGCACTGTAGATTTGAACCCAGAGGAAGGCAGCCAGGCATCTGAAAGTGCACGTGAACATCTGCACGTCTAAGGTGCTGCAACGCCTGGTTCTCAGCTACAGCCCAGAGCCAAGCACAGCACCAAGGTTAGTTACAGGGTGGCAAAGGCAAGCATGCAGTTCAGGTTCATTGGCACACCGGTGGATCGAGGTGCAGCGCTCTGCCCAAGCCGCCGGAGTTCCCATGATGTAGTGATCACCTGGTAATGCGCGCTCGAGCACTTGGATGCAAGGTGGAGAGGACACTGGAATGCAGCCTCTCCCTGGAAGAAATCAGGAATCTAATAGCCCTGTTTACGTTCCTTGATTTTCACTCAGCTTTATTTTCTTAGCCGCACAGCAGGAATTAAGTGACTTCTGTGGGGCTAAGAGTGGATGTAACCCTGCAGTGGCAAAAGGATTGTGATGTCACCTTCACTACGCATAGCACTGGGGTGAATTAACAACCATAGATGTGAACATATAGGCTCAAGTCTCGGGTTTGCCTCACCATCCCATGATTCTGACCAAATCCCTTAATTTCCCAGTGTCTGTAAAAATGAAAAGGACCTTGTGTAATCAAACTGTTGCTCATGTTAAGCACTTCAGTACCTCTTGGGCAAAGTCACACTATAAAAAAACGGCAAAAAGTGTGCATTGTCTATTTAAATAAATGTGAAAAAATTCTAGCTGCAGCGTCTACTTTTGCTTGCCACAGAAATTAATGGGGATAAATACAGATAAAATGATAAAAAATAAATATGGATAAATACAGACGGAAATGTGTAAAAAATAAATACCATAAAACCGGGAGCCCTAATTATAATAGACACAACGCTCATTGTATACAAAGATCTAACTCACTGACCAGGCCACAACTTGGATTAAAGTCACAATGATGAGCCACTGCCTGGAAACAGGTTAGGTGTTGAGCAATCACCGTCAAGTTGCCCGCTCTGCCAACTAAGGCCAGAGATGGACATGTTCAAATCTATTTTAGCCTGTGCCACATGGGACCAGTCCTGCACGGACAGCCATGTGATGCCATCCCTGGACCTGAAACGAGTTTCCCATCAACTCTCACTGGCATCACAGCTGTCTACAGCCAGGCTTGTGTGAAACACAGATGTGTATACAAACAAGCATGGCTGAAGACTGATGTATGACATTACAATGCAGTCAGGCCCAAGGGACAAACACAAATGTACATGAGAACTCTTGGTGCATAAATATGTCCGGAGGCATAGTTTAAAGTGCATTTCTTTGTTGATCTGCATGTAAAATTAAAGGCTTAAAGGCCCATCAAGAGATCGTTTAAGGAGGGCCTGGCACCACAGCGAGTTTATGGCTTCATTAACTCCCAAAGGGTCTGGGGAACAAAATCTATGAATATGTTCACTGTAAGGGTCCTGGCAGAAGCTGCAGCCATCCTAAAAGGAGTTTGAAACCAGCGTATTGGGGGTCGGTGTGAGAGGGGGGGTTGTTTTCATTAGTGTCAGTGGCACCTTTGCTAAGCTATTCTTCACCGTAAAGCAGTTTTAGAAAAGACAGATATATTGGGCGGTGTCGCCACTTGACCTCGAAGCACTGTAGATTTGAACCCAGAGGAAGGCAGCCAGGCATCTGAAAGTGCACGTGAACATCTGCACGTCTAAGGTGCTGCAACGCCTGGTTCTCAGCTACAGCCCAGAGCCAAGCACAGCACCAAGGTTAGTTACAGGGTGGCAAAGGCAAGCATGCAGTTCAGGTTCATTGGCACACCGGTGGATCGAGGTGCAGCGCTCTGCCCAAGCCGCCGGAGTTCCCATGATGTAGTGATCACCTGGTAATGCGCGCTCGAGCACTTGGATGCAAGGTGGAGAGGACACTGGAATGCAGCCTCTCCCTGGAAGAAATCAGGAATCTAATAGCCCTGTTTACGTTCCTTGATTTTCACTCAGCTTTATTTTCTTAGCCGCACAGCAGGAATTAAGTGACTTCTGTGGGGCTAAGAGTGGATGTAACCCTGCAGTGGCAAAAGGATTGTGATGTCACCTTCACTACGCATAGCACTGGGGTGAATTAACAACCATAGATGTGAACATATAGGCTCAAGTCTCGGGTTTGCCTCACCATCCCATGATTCTGACCAAATCCCTTAATTTCCCAGTGTCTGTAAAAATGAAAAGGACCTTGTGTAATCAAACTGTTGCTCATGTTAAGCACTTCAGTACCTCTTGGGCAAAGTCACACTATAAAAAAACGGCAAAAAGTGTGCATTGTCTATTTAAATAAATGTGAAAAAATTCTAGCTGCAGCGTCTACTTTTGCTTGCCACAGAAATTAATGGGGATAAATACAGATAAAATGATAAAAAATAAATATGGATAAATACAGACGGAAATGTGTAAAAAATAAATACCATAAAACCGGGAGCCCTAATTATAATAGACACAACGCTCATTGTATACAAAGATCTAACTCACTGACCAGGCCACAACTTGGATTAAAGTCACAATGATGAGCCACTGCCTGGAAACAGGTTAGGTGTTGAGCAATCACCGTCAAGTTGCCCGCTCTGCCAACTAAGGCCAGAGATGGACATGTTCAAATCTATTTTAGCCTGTGCCACATGGGACCAGTCCTGCACGGACAGCCATGTGATGCCATCCCTGGACCTGAAACGAGTTTCCCATCAACTCTCACTGGCATCACAGCTGTCTACAGCCAGGCTTGTGTGAAACACAGATGTGTATACAAACAAGCATGGCTGAAGACTGATGTATGACATTACAATGCATGCTTTTACCACGCATGCCTTTACAACGCAGTTTTTACAACGCATGCTGTTACAACGCATAGCGCTTAGGGGTGCTGGATAGTGAATAATTTAATTTACTATTCCAACTCCAGTCCCTGTGGATATTAGGGAAGGTGTTGGATAGTAAATTAAATCTATTCCCTATCCTAGCGCGCCCCCCAGCGCAATGCGTTGTAATAACATGAGTTGTAATAGTTGCGTCGTAAAGGTAAAGGCACTGGGTGGTAAAAGTTGCGTTGTAAAGGATGTTTCCCCTGAAGACGGCGGTAATGTCAGAAAGTTGTTGCAGTAATCTTGTTACCAGTCCAGGGAAGGTATGGCATCACAAATATGGCTAGCCTGTGTCCATGAGGCACATGGATAGATAGATTAGCACATGACCATGTTTGCTCTTGAGGGTGGGGTGTGCAACAGAGAGGACATGGGATAAAATCTGACCTGTTGACTGTGTGTGAATATATCATTGGTACCGAGGCTCCCTCCATCACCAGACACTATAGTGAAACACCTCACAGGGGCAACTATCCCCAGACCATACAGTTGCTAGCACATAACACACACTGGCTGTGAAGTGAAGTGGCACACATGTACAAAATCAAGAAAATGCCAAAGCTAATGTGCCTACAATTGTGAATGTGAGAAACATTGATACATTATTGACACATCTGCAACCATATGGGAAATGTGAATACAGTAGTGTGGACACCAAGCCAAAACTGCGTTGCACCACCAATACATACATGTAGCATAAAATGATGTTTAACAATTATCTCAGGGAGCCAATAAAATTGCCTGTAAATCCTACGAAGACTACATTCTCCAGCAGCACAGCCTAAGTGCATAGTGACAAGTCCACTTCAGATCTGACATCCTCAGCACACCACTGACAAGGCAAAACAGTTGGTCCCATCACACCTCCCATGCACAACACCACAATCACTCCGTCAAAGTGAGTAATACTAGCCAAGTAGTGGAAAATCTGAATCTGGCTCTCAATAACTGGGAAGCTATATAAAGTAAGGCAAGGTCACATTGTTTTGCTGCACATCAATATTAGTCCCAAATAAGCAGCAACATTTCTTGTGAATATACACACACGCACTGCCCAGTGTGAGTATGCACAAGCCTAAATCTTTATACATGCAAAGTGTGCACAGGTAGCTAACACATGAGAAATACAAACCATACCAAGGACAAAGGCCACTGATGCAGACCCTTGCAGAAGTCCTTGTTGAGAATCATGATCAGTGGCAAAATATCATGAAGGGCAACCACAGTGCACAGGTTGTGGAACAGTTAAGGTACAACAGACCCCCCTCCAACAAGATGATGTGCTAAGCAATATGCATACTAATACATTTAATCCATGCACAAATATGAAATACACAAAGCAGGGGACAAATGTGGAGGAGGGAAAGGGATGTAAAAGAGCATTTGCTCAAAATGGGGCATTGAATTGACAATGCTGAAAGGGCCTGTCTGACTAGAACACCCCAACTGTGGGAATGTTACCAGGCTTCGAAAGACTGCAGGTAGCATGTGACACACATGACAGCAAACAGACATGTACCTACCCCCTCCTTGCTGCTGTCCCTCCTGAATCTGCCTATGGAGGTCAGGGAAAACGACGGCTAGGACCCGGAGCAGGTTGGGGGTGAGGTGACGTGTGCCGCCATGCTGGCATGGAGCCTCAAGCTTGAGCTGCACCCGGGCGATACGGCGGGTCCAGCACCGGATGTCCTGCCACCTCTTGTGGATATTCCGGATCCTGCGGTGAGGGCCCCCCTCAGACCTGACATCCCTGACAGCCCTGGCTATGGCCAGCAAGATGTCCTCCTTTTCATGGGCAGATACCTGTCAGGAAAACAAAGTGAAACAACATCAGTACACATGCTCCATGTCCCAAAGACACACACTTTCACCACATTGATGATGACAACAGGGCAGAGGATGCTGTCAGGACTTGAATCATTGTCTATGTGAATGTGGCCTGTGAGCAAACACAAATTCACTACATGCCTTCGAAAGGAAACAGATGCCCCAAGGGTTGCAAACCACTCACTGCGCATGGCTAACACTAAACAGCATATGCAATTGCAGGGAGGTGTACAGCTCGTGACATGCTGGCACATATCCCACTACACCTAACAACTCTCAGCAGACCACACATGCTCAAGTGAATGCACTTAGCACAATGCTGGTAAGCAGTAAACACAATTTACCTACACCTTTCACTGCATGGTACACATCTTAATGTCCACACCAGGCACTGACTCCAAAGTACAGTGCATCTCACAGTGTCATGAATAAGCATGGGCGTAAAATCCGTTCCGCTCGCGGATTTTGCGGATTTTCGGTAAATTCGCAATCCGCGAACTCTTGCGAACTTACCGAAAATTCGTAAATCCGTGCGAAGCGGATTTTTTTGCTTGGTCGCACTTGCCAACTAGAATACTATACAATTTCGCAGGAGTAAATACTCGCGAAAACGTAGATGCGGCGGGCAGCGACAATCTCGCAATTGCGAGATTGCAAAATTTGCAATTTCGCACAAGAAATCCACCAGCAGGCAGCATAAACCTTGAAAATTATGATTTTTATTAGAATAACTCCTCAGGTTGACATTTGCCTGCACTTTTTTTTTGCAAGGAGTCCATTTTGGGGGGGGGGGGTGGGAGGAAGGAAGTGCCCCACAGTCTCCAACTTCCTGTTCCTGTCCAGCAGGCTCCTCTCAGTGCTTTCTTCATGTGCTGGTCACTTTGATTTGGATCTTGACCTGGAAGCACTCAGCAGGTGCAAAAGTTCAAACTCATCATTAGTAACCATTCCCTGTAGTGCTTCCTGAGGGGCCCCTCCAAAGTTCAGTTGCCTACTTGCAACTATTCTATGACCCTGCTCTGACCCTCACAGCAGGCTCAGAGAATAGCTACAAGTATACAACAAAGGTCCTGTTAAAAAAATTACACTGCAACAGAAAGCAATTACAGATAAGGAAGCAGGTGCCAGGGATCTTGACCTGGAAGGATTACTTTTCGTGGATGCTGCTGGATATTTGGATTTTTGCAAAACTGAAAGCACTCAGCAGGTGCAAAAGTTCAATCTTATCATTAGTAACCATTCCCTGTAGTGCTTCCTGAGGGGCCCCTCCAGGGTTCAGTTGCCTACTTGCAACTATTCTATGACCCTGCTCTGACCCTCACAGCAGGCTCAGAGAAAGCAATTACAGATAAGGAAGCAGGTTCCAGCCAGGAAGTTCAAATTCAGTAACACATTAATCAGCCCCTAATTCATTTATGTCAGTTGAGGCAGGGCAGGTGTGCTTTTCCACCCATAATCTAGAGTGATGAACTAGAGGGTGGCATGGGTGAGCCAGAGGGTGGCATGGGTGAGCCAGAGGGTGGCAGTGGTGAAACAGAGGGTGGCAGTGGTGAAACAGAGGGTGCTGTGATGAACCAGATGTAGAAACAACATGTTCGCGACCGTTGCTACCCGAAAAGTAAGTTCGCGTTTGCGAACTGGTACAAAATCCTCGCAAACTGGCAGAAATCCTTGCGAACACAAAAAAAAAAGAAAATTCGCGAGAGTTCGCGGATTTTGCGGATTGCGAATCCGTAAATACGCAATTTCGCGGATTGCCAATTCGCAAAATCCGCCCATGCTTAGTCATGAACACACAATGGCTGCAGTGAGACTCACACATTAAGCACTCTGCTGATCCCCTGGTTTCCCATACAGCTTGCTGTAGTTGGATAGGAGGGCATCCAGCAGTGCCTGGTTCTCCCCCTCACTGAATGCAGGTGCCCTCTCCATGTTCAGCAAAATCAGGGTCCAGGGAATGCAGAGACAGCAGCAGTGTTGTCCACTCCAATGTTGTGCAGGCATGTGCCCTCTCACAGCCACATGCAGCCTTAAATCTGTGCTGCTGAGGGGCTGTCATTCTCAGGAAGACAGTGTGATAGGGCACATTACTTTGCATCCTATGTTTCAACCATTCCCATTCCACATAAGGCCCTGACACACAGTTGCATGGTTTGAAATTTTAGCTCTAGCTACACAACAAACATTGCAACATTGTATACTTTTGGCCAACTGAATTTTGCAGGACACCTGTAGCACACTCAAATCTCTGTTTCGTTGACAACCAGCCTGCATTCTGTGCATCCTACTCGTCCCCTAGGTGTTCCCTATGTATTTTCAGGCATCCACACAAAAGTACAGTGCGTGATTTGTTGCAAATGCAAATGATAGTGATACGACCCGTCCATACGCATGCACCAGTGAGGAACGCTCCGCACTTGTATCGCGTATGGCCACAATGCTATGGTGAGACAAGCCGTACACACGCACGCACCAGTGGGGTACGCTCCACACGCGTATGGCCACAATGCAATGGTGAGACGAACCGTACACACGCACGCACCAGTGGGGTACGCTCCACACGCGTATGGCCACAACGCAATGGTGAGACGACCCGTACACACGCACGCACCAGTGGGGTACGCTCCACACTTGTATCGTATATGGCCACAATGCTATGGTGAGATGACCCGTACACATGCACGCACCAGTGGGGTACGCTCCGCACTTATATCGCCTATGGTCACAATGCTATGGTGAGACGAGCCGTACACACGCACGCACCAGTGGGGTACGCTCCACACGCGTATGGCCACAATGCAACGGTGAGACAACCCGTACACACGCACGCACCAGTGGGTTACGCTCCACACTTGTATCGCGTATGGCCACAATGCTATGGTGAGACGACCCGTACACACGCACGCACCAGTGGGGAACGCTCCGCACTTGTATCGCATATGGCCACAATGCTATGGTGAGACGAGCCGTACACACGCACGCACCAGTGGGGTACGCTCCACACGCTTATGGCCACAATGCAATGGTGAGACGACCCGTACACACGCACGCACCAGTGGGATACGCTCCACACTTGTATCGCGTATGGACACAATGCTATGGTGAGACTACCCGTACACACGCACGCACCAGTGGGGTATGCTCCGCACACGTATGGCCAAAATGCAATGGTGAGATGACCCGTACACACACACACACCAGTGGGGTACGCTCCGTACTTTTAATTGCGTATGGCCACAATGCTTTGGTGAGACGAGCCGTACACACGCCTGCACCAGTGGGGTATGCTCCACATGCGTATGGCCACAATGCAATGGTGAGACGACCCGTACACACGCACGCACCAGTGGGGTACGCTCCACACTTGTATCGCGTATGGCCACAATGCTATGGTGAGATGACCCGTACACACGCACGTACCAGTGGGGTACGCTCCACACGCGTATGGCCACTATGCAATGGTGAGACGACCCATACACACGCACGAAGCAGTGGGGTACGCTCCACACTTGTATCGCGTATGGCCACAATGCTATGGTGAGACGAGCCGTACACACGCATGCACCAGTGGGGTACTGGGCGTCTCACATGCTCTAGTGAATGCATGTGTACAGTGCGTTCCACAAGCTCACGCATGGCACCATTACTATAGTGACAACAGGAAAACACATGGCAGGGATGTGGGTGTGAGGTCATTATGAGGATGTCCATGTATGTTTTGGCATGGCAGACTTACATGAGCAGGCCCTAGGTGTGGCACACAGTTATATAGCAGGGGGCATGTGTTCTAGTGGCACAGTTGATGTGTGATGGGCTGTGGAGACATGACATTTGTGACGGGCCACTATGTGGTTCACATTACCTTGACACTTGTCACATGAGTAATATCATGAACATGTTGTTATTCACATGAAGACTGTGATGGCACACTCCTCATTACGGCCATCTGTCACATGATGCCATGGACAGGGACACTCTCTCACTTTACCAATTGACGCTCTGCATGACCCTGTGTGACAATGTAATGTGTGTGCCATGTAATATATTGGACATGCTGTTTGTATCGGGTAAACGTAATCCTCTTTAGGTGCATCTATGATGAGTCTGTGTGGTGATTGCAAGTATCTCATATGGACGCACACCATGCCACAGTGGCATTTCAGCAGCTCATGTGTGTGATGGCATCATAGAGCATTTGGCCACAGACATACAGATCTGCATTCAGAGGATGGCTGTGGTGTAGCCTTGTAAAATGCACAACTCATGCACAATATCACTGAAAAGTAAAATATATAGCACTTGTGACGTGGGTGTGTTCCTTGCAATCAGCTGTCTGGATGTGTTGACTACCTTCTCATGTAGGTCACGTGACGGGTGTCACTGACGCAATACATTGGTCTGCTAACTCAGACATGCCCAGATGATCATTTGTGTGCATGTCATGTCCATTTCACAGCCAACAGGGGAATCAGTGTTGTAGTATGAGTGGCAACTAGCTGGCATAAGTGTCCATGATGTATAGGCCACGGCAGATTAATATGTGAATACATGTGTTTAAACAGTGTTGATTGTGCTATGTACATTGTAATTGTTGATTGCTGATAGTTGTACACATTTTTTCCCACACATGTCATGCAGGGCACCCCCTCTGCCAAGGCCGTTGCCGGACTTGGATGCCATGAGGGTACGTGATTGCATCCGCCGCTACAGATTCCCTCAGGAGTTAATTCAGAATTTGACGGACAGGCTGGAACCACATCTACAACCGCGACACAGGTATCCAACTGCGCTGACACCCAAGGTAAAGGTGATGGCAGCCCTACATTTCTTTGCCACAGGTACATTCCAATTCACCATAGGTAATGTGGGGGGGATGTCCCAGACCATGTTCAGCCGTGTCCTCCGTGATGTCTTAGCTGCTATGTTGCAGCACATTGATGAATTCATTAAGTTCCCTACTCCACAAGAGTTGATCAACGTCAAGGGTGCATTCTATGCGCTGGGACAGATGCCACATGTAATTGGCTACATTGATGGGACACATGTTGGACTGGTGCCACAACAGGCTCAGGAGCAGGCCTTCAGCAACAGGAAACATTACCACTCCATAAATGCCCTGGTGGTGTGTCTTGCTAACATGATGATTTCCCATGTTTGTGCACGTTTTCCAGGATCATGCCACGATGCGTTCATCATGAGGCGGAGCAGGGTACCACAGATGATGCTGCAGCTGCGCAACCATCGGGCATGTCTTGTTGGTGGGTATACACTGTTTCTCATGTATGTCTCAATGAACTTTAGGTCTCTCATGGCTTCTCATTGCACATCCATTGACATGATGTATTGTTGTAGGAGACGCCGGATATCCGAACATGCCGTGGCTCATGACTCCACTACGCAACCCCAGAACTACCGCAGACCAGCGTTAACACAATGCACATGGCCAGACCAGGCATGTGATCGAGCGTACGTTTGGACTCCTGACGAGCCGGTTCAGGTGTCTCGACAAGACAGGTGGAGCCCTACCATACTCCCCGCGCAAGGTGTGTGACATCTTCACCGTGTGCTGCATGCTGCACAACATGGCAGTGGAGGGGGAGGTGCCACTCATCCTGGATCCTGATGATGAGGAATATCCACCCATTGAGGACGAAGGCCTTGGCCAGGATGCTAGCGATGAGGAGGAGGAGGATGATATCCGGAGTCAGCTCATATGCAACTTCTTCTCATAACGGTGAGTAGCTGTGAAATTGTGTGCAATATACTACCATAGAGTGAAATGTGTAGCATACTGTGTGTCCAGCAGACTGTACACAATGTCACCTCTATGTTTATGGTGCAGTGTCACACAAGTGATGATGTCATGCCACACACATGACCACAATGGTTGAAGTTGGAATGTACAAGTGTACTACATTGTTAGTGTATTGTACATGACCATGTCTGAATGAATATGTTCAGTACGTGACCCATTGTGTGCCTGTCCTTTCCAGGTCGCCCTGCCTGTTGTCTGTCCGTGTCATCTTGATCCTCCTGCAATTCCTCTTGATGATAGCAACGTCGGATGAATCAGCATACCCTTCACAGACATGTGGAATTGTCAGTTTGGGTAAGGATTCCAAACAGGCAGTTTATTGTTGGTATGGTTTTTTTAGTTTGTAGAAACTGTTGATGAGCATGTTGTAGGCCCATGTCACATTACCATGTATCAAATTTCATGTTGCGCCACTCCCATGACAAGGCAGTCACCTTTCTTGACAGTCATCTGTAGAAGAGTTTTGACTTTGGTGAAAGCATCAATGTGTGTTAATATTGACCATGACACATAGCGGATGGCACGGCTTGCCATTGTGTGTGACATCACAAACACAGGCTCTGTGGAGAATTGCATTCTCATTGTGTGCAGTAGGATGTGTCAGAATCATCCACTCAACCTTGTGGACCAGTACAGTTTGATTTCCTGTGAAGCATGTTGTGCCGCTGTGGGCCAGTGTATGTCCCACATGTTCTGTCAACTGTCCTGTGGGTCTGTTTGCATGGATGCATTGCCCCTTGTGGCAGTATGTCATGTCACTGTTATGTTGTTACCTCAGTGCCGCTGGGGAACACTGCTTCGCTAGCCTTCTCAGTAAGTTGATGTTAACTTTCCATTCTCATGATGCCAGGTATGTTGCACTGATTACATCACAACGTTGGGCTGTAGCAATAGTTCACACTTACGTGCCAACAGTCCGGTGAGGTCATTGCCTGAAATCTCTTCTGCCATGCAGCATATCCTGGTCACGGTAGGGTTGTATCTATTAGCATTGTTCTTATTTACTCACTGTTGAGTTTGTTTACACATGCTTGTCCTTTCTAGCATAGTAAGTGAAAGGAAGAGAGATTACACAGGTTTCAAGAGGACTTCCTTTATTACCGTCCAGACACCAGCTCTCCCGGCAGCAACTGCCGTCCAGACATTCTACACTTGTCAAAGCAGGAAAAGCTTGTGACTATTAAAGAGGCAGTACTTCCCAACACATCCCCCTCCCCCCAAATAACAAAACATTTAATAAAATTTTAACTATGATAATTAACCCACTCCTTCCCTAAAAAGAAAATAAGATAAATGCAATTGTTCAGTAAGTGACAAAATCTCGAAGCTTCCCAGGAACTACTTTGCACCTGGTGGAACATCGCTTAGTAATTGTACCATTGGGTTCAGCATTTGGATTAGAAGCAGGTAAAACCCGAGGAATAGTACTAGGAGACAGTAAACTCGAGTCAGAGGTGGGTAAATCGCAAGGCTTTATGCCAAATTTGCTCTTCACAAACTCCACCTTGTGCTTAGGAACGATAGAAACACGAGATTTGTTCCAAATTTTACCATTCTCCAGAATTACTACATGGTCTTTAACTTCCTTGACTAGAACAGGAGGGGAAAATCGAGCTAATCCTTTACGTAAAAGTACAGGTTTCCTGATCCTCACCCAGTCCCCAGAGCACACTGGAGATGATCTAAAACTACCTTGAGCATAGTTGGCTTGAGTACAAGCTCTAACATCAGCCACCCTGCCTAGCTTGACTACATCAATGTTTTTCCTCGACATCCAATCCTTGTTCAATTCCGAACCTGCTACTCTACCTCTGAGTAAAGTAAAAGGTGAGACACCCGTGCTAGAATTAGGGGTAACTCTCAATGCCCACAACATGTCGGAAATGACTTTCCTCCAATTCAAACCATTGATGTTGGCTAATTGTAACTGATCCTTGATCACACGGTTCAACCGTTCAACTAATCCATTACTTGAAGGGTGATACAAAGAGGTGAGAATGTGCTTGAGCCCAAGAGATTTAAAAAAACTTTGCATTTCATTCGACACGAGTTGAGTGCCATTATCGGACACTAACTCTTCTGGCAAACCTTCCCGCAAAAAAATGTTTTTGAAGAAATCAATAACAGTAGCAGAATTTATGCAATCAACAAATTTAACCTCCGGCCACTTTGACATCTAGTCAATCAAAACTAGTGCATATTTCGGAGTCACTCCTAGATTGTAAAATGGACCAGCCACATCAAACGCCAATTTATGCCAAGGCAATTCTTTAACCTGTACAGGAGTCACAGGAGAGGGACTAGTAACTTGAGACTTATCACTAAGAACACAAGCACTACAATCACGAACACAGAGTTCGATCGCCTTGTCCACTCCAGGCCACCAAAAATCTTCACGTACCCTTCTTTTCATTGCACGAATGCCCAAGTGACCAACGTGGGCCAAATCCAAAACCTTTTTGCAAAGAGCTTCCGGAACAACTAGTAAACCACCCATACGTAAAACACCATCAATTAAAGACAGCTCATCACTAACTCTCCTGAAAGGTACTAAATCTGAAGACAAGGACTTGTCATCGGGCCAACCATTGATCAAGTAATCCATTACGCAACACAAATTCCTATCCTCAGTTACAGCTAACTTCCAATCAGTCTCCGACAGCGTAATGCCAACTTCCGATATAGAACTCACCGCACACACCATTTCCAAATCCTCACTACTGTGCTCCAAATTATCGTGAGGGAGAGGCAACCTGGACAAACAATCAGCCACATTGTTTCTTATCCCAGGAACATATTCCAGGTGATAATCAAACTCACTAAGCCTGTATTGCCATTTGGCAATGCGAGGAGAAGCTCTCCCACCACCTTTAGTAGTGAATAGATCAACAAGAGGCTTATGGTCAGTCTTGAGTATAATGTGATTTCCCCAGAGGAAATTCCTGAAATGTTGTACACCCCACCATAAAGCTAACGCCTCTTTTTCAATAGTTGAATATGTGCTTTCCGCTCCACGTAAAGTTCTGGAGGCAAAAGCAATCACCTCTACCTTACCATCCAACCTTTTCTGTGAAAGAACTGCCCCAAGACCCACATTGCTGGCATCGGTAATTACAATACATTGGTCATTGATATTAAAAAGCTTGAGAGGACGTGCTTGTACAATTGCATTTTTCAGTAAGGTAAAATCATTAGCACATTCTTGTGACCAATCGTACTTGACATTTTTCTTTAACAAATTCCTTAAGGACACAGTCCTGTCAGAAAAATTTTGAACAAACTAGGCGTAATATTCAACTAGTCCCAAAAAGGAACGCAGTTGATCCTTGTTCGATGGTTCTGGTGCATTTTGAATGGCATCTAATAATTTCATTTTGGGTTCCACTCCCTTGGCTGAGATGTGGTGACCCAAATAATCCACACTATCCTTGAGAAATTTGCACTTGTCTTTTCTTAATGTTAAACCAAATTTTCTTAAAATTTCTAAAACTGTTCTTACTCTGTTATTATGTTCCTCCACAGACTTCCCATAAATGAGAATGTCATCCTGAAAGAAGACGACTCCCGCAGTATTTTTGAAAAGATTTCCCATAAGACGTTGAAAAACTGCGGAAGCCGACGCCAGTCCGAATGGCATTCTCAAATAACGGAATGCACCTTCCGGAGTCAGAAAAGACGTAAGGTGTCTTGAATCCTTGCTCAACACAACTTGGTGATATGCCGAAAAAATGTCCAGGGTGGTAAAATACTTGGCACCCTCCAATGTGGATAGCATCTCATTAATATTAGGTAATGGTTGTCGATCAACCCAAATGCAAGCATTCAAGTCACGCAAATCCACACACATTCTAAGGGACTTATTAGCCTTGCGCGCTAAAACTATGGGAGACAACCATTCTGATGCCTCTATAGGTTCAATTACACCCAAGAGACGCAATCTCTCCAGTTCATTCTTCAATTCGTTTCGCATGCTAAGTGGTACCTTGCGAACTTTGTGTGCCACCGCTTTAGCTCCCTCTTTCAAAATGATTTGGTGCTGAAAACCCTTGAGTTTACCCAATTTGTCGCAAAAAACTTCCGGAAACTCATGCACCCATTCACCATTGCAAGAAACACTCAGGGAATGCACAGGCTCAAAATCAGGTAAGGAGGCATAATATTGCTTAGCATCACGTCTAGACAAAACCATATCTTCATGGTTAGGATCAAGGATCATACTAAGCTCACCCTGTTCGTGCCAACCTAGCAAATTGGTACCGTCTTTGACAACATAAATAACGGAAGATGTAACATCACTTTTAAACTCGAGCTCACCTCTAAACTTTCCTAATACTTCCACTCTTTTGCCCCCATACGCAAACATTTTAATAAAGGACTGGGACAAAAGAATACTTCCTAGCATGTCTAAATCTTTAACATTTACTATGGAAAAAGGAGAACCAGAATCCGCTAGAAATTTGATACACACACCATTCACACTAATGGAACAAATTGGGGATTTTCTTCTTCGAGATCCATCCATAGATGCTATTTCAACAACACCATCTGCATCTATGGGAGAAGACGATAACATTAATAACTCATAGCGCTCATCTTCATCATCAACATATAGACGTTCATCAATACTTTTCACCATGTGTGAAGATCCTTTTTGCACACTAGTGGCTTTGCACAAACGTGCCAGATGACCTTTCTTGCCACATTTGAAACAAGATTGATTAATTGCAAAGCAAAATTTAAAGTTTCCTAAATGAGATCTACTACCACAGCGATAACAAGTCAATCCTTGTGCATCATTCCTGGGCTTGTTGGCAGTAACTGGAGGACGAAAAGGATTGGGATTTGATGTCCTCCGCTCCGAAGTTTTGATTGCCGCTTTAGTGGTGATAGCGTTGATTTCAGAAGATTCTGCTGGGGCCACAACAGTTGATGCAGGAGTACTTATTTCCTTCAAACAAAACTGGGAATGCTCAACAGATTTGGCTAAAGTTAACGCAGTTTCTAAATCAGGGTCGCCAGAAGATAAAAGTTTTTCACGCACTTTCCTGTCATTAGTGCGCTCAATGAGCTGATCCCTGATTATTTCATCCCTAAATTCCCTGTAGTTGCAATTGATTGCTAGGATCCTCAAGGCAGCAACGAAATAGTCGATGGACTCTCCTGGCATCTGCGCTCGTTGCAAAAACTTATGACGTTCCAAGACAGTATTTCGTTTGGGACTAAATCTTTTGTCCAGAGTTTTGACAAGAGAAGCATATTCATCCAATACTTGTGCATCGCCATCATCACTTGAAATTGATATTCTCACTTCTTCAAGAGGTAAAGTTTCGAGAATGGACCTTCCTTCAGGCCCCAAATTGTATACCAATAGAGCCTTCTTTTTTTTAGATGTGAAGACATCACCATCAATGGCTTCAATGTAAGCGTCAAACATAGCTTTCCATTGCTTCCAGGGCATAGGAGGAGGCCCAGAAGACTGCAAAAAGGGAGGTGGCGAGGCTACCTTTTCCATTTGCGTGGGGAGCTGCTGCCACAAAATTCCCAATAAGAAATGTTGCAGAACCCCCAAAAAATTTTTTATTTTTTTTTTGTCCTTGGAGATTTTCACTTGCTTCAAATGTTTTTTTTTTTTTTGAGTCAGTTCTTTAGAAATTGTCACTTAAATTAGGTGTACTTTGTTTTTATTTGTGTGTTATAGTGTCATAATGCCCAAGTTTCGTATTGGTAAGAAGAAACAATGAAGATATGCGCAGGTTGATCGTCAGGGAACACACGTCGCAATGCGCTCTGAACTGCAGGAATGACAAGCATCACAATGTGCTGAGAATTCCAGTGACAGCGCGCGTCACAAAGGACATCCAAAGGCAGAAATGCAGGAGCGCGAATGCCAACGCGCGTCCGAATTGAAGTGAGGTGACAGATCGCGCATGAGCTCGAGCGAACAGAGCTCGCGCTTAATCATTTAAATTTGTTACAGTGTCAAGGCTCACGTTAGCGCCTCAATATATCATCAGGGCAAGAGAATTCCTTTGAAGCAAATGACCACATTGAATAATAAGTCTTTCGTAAACTCACAGTCCAAGCCTACTCCGTTGCTGTGTGAACGCCGTGCCGCTTTTCTTTTCTGAAGGTTTCACATCAGACTTGACGTTTGTTTGCTCCGTTGAGATTGAACACACAGCAACTCTTGGAAGAAGCGAAGCGCTGGACCATCGTCGCCAGTGAAAGGAAGAGAGATTACACAGGTTTCAAGAGGACTTCCTTTATTACCGTCCAGACACCAGCTCTCCCGGCAGCAACTGCCGTCCAGACATTCTACACTTGTAAAAGCAGGAAAAGCTCGTGACTATTAAAGAGGCAGTACTTCCCAACAGTAAGGCACAGATGCAAGAGGTAATGACTGGCCCCTATGGGGCTTCCTGGTGTTTAGGTTCTTTCCTTCGTCATTTGAGGAGGTGCTTACAGCTCTTGCGGGTGATGTCTAGTTTCCCTTCATGACCTTTGCTGATTCACAGGGCTGACTACGGATTGTTGGCTTTGTGTCATTTGTATTGCTATGCGTCACAATTACAGAGATAGCGAGCAACATTCATACACTGTGATGTCCTTCATGACTGCATGGATGTAATTGCATTGTAGCAGCCTAGTGAGCGTCATACATGCTCCATTTAGGTGACAACCTCTACTAACTCTCATGTGTCCGTGTTGAAGGATCTGATCTAGTCTCATTGCAAGATCTGTGAACAGTAATAGGACACAGTGGCAGTGGTGACACTACACAGGTGTGAGTGGTGCAGTGTAGCTGCCAAGGTAATCTGTGAATCTGTAACAAAAAGTATGGAATCCTTATGCTTGCTTTGCTTTGTTTCAGATCTCCCTCCCTGCAGTTCCCATCCTCATCTTCCCTCGCCTGATCGCCCTAATGTATCTGTCATTAGTAGTCAGACTAAGGGGATATTGGGAGATGGAACCCTTCCAGCAACACACCACTCTGATGGTCACAGGTACGGACAGTCCCTGGCAGTTGTGTGGAGAGTGTGTCACCAGCATTACAGGTAACATCATTGCATGAGTGTTATTGTCGTCAGAGCAATGCCACTGGCCATGTAAATTGGCTGAGGCAGCATGGCCTTGGAAATAAGTGATCCTATTGTGTAGGAACTATGTTTCACACAGTACATTGTGCCTCATTGCTGTCACCGACGGTATCTTTGCAGTCTGCATGCGTTCTATATGGCATTGTTTACAATGATTGTTCATATGTGCTTATGTGTACAGTGACAACAAGCATGCTGTTCGTAACGGCTAATGTACCATATCGTGCATGATGTACATGGTTGTGTATGTGTTCTGTTGCTTGCTACAGACAACGTGCAGGCTACAGCTGCTGACGCTGTGTGTCCTGTGCCCCGCTTGGCATTATGGGAACTCGTCCTGTGGCCGTGATGTATGGTGAATGTTAACACATTTTCAGGCAGTGACCCATGGGTAACCAGCCACTTCTGGCTCACATACACATGTCACTTATTGCCTAGCAATGATCCTGGGGTTGTTGCATGTTCTATCGCCCCTTCTGCCGTCATGTGTTTACTCCTCCCGGCAGCAGCATCCCCAGCCTCAACGCTGCACCACGTGGCCCAATCCAGCCACACACACACACCTATGAGATACTCCTCCATCCATCCATCCATCCATTATTGAAGCATGCTACAGCTTGTCTGTGCCACTGTTGCACAACTGCCATGACAAAGGCAGGTCCGTCAGCACCTGCAACATGCACACTGCAAGACACTCAGCTCATTTGATGACACATGTGACAGCATCAGTAGGAAGTAGTTTACCTAGCAAGTCCCTCCCCTTTTTATTAGTTGTGGCCAATTGTCTTTGGCTATCATAGGGGTGCCAGGTGCACACACACTTTAGTTTCACCTTAATTGATATGAGGGGTCATACAGCCAGATTCATGAAGGTGCCAATCTGCGATTAGCAAATTGCGAAAAATTGCGAATCGCAATATGAAAATCGCAGATTGGCATTCATGTAGAAAAGCGATACAAAAATGCGAATCGCAATCGATCGCAATTTCCAATTGCGATCTTGCCACAATCGCTATTTAATCACAGAATCAGCATTTTTCCATGTAGAAATTACGACCTCGCAATTAGCGATATCGCAATTTGCGATCTCGCTAACTGCGAGATCGCAAAAACGGGAAGTCGCATTTCGAGCCCATTGATGACATCACAACCAGGAAGTAGGCTTACCCCACCCACAAACAGAACACAGAGCCAGAGATTGGAAGCTGGATACTGAAGAGCTGCAAACCTCACACTGTGCTGCACCCCAGCAGGAAAAAATTTCACCAAGATGTCCCAGGAGGCAGCAGGGAGCAGTGGGCAGGAGAGGAAGCGAAAACTAAAGTTTTCAGAAGCTGAACTGGAGCACCTGATTGAGGGGGTCTCCAAGGACTATGCCCGGCTCTTTGGCAAAGACTCCAGGAGGGTGCCAGAGCAAGATAAGCGCCGGATCTGGCAGGCCATCCGCGCTAAAGTCAATTCGGTTGGGGTGACCCAGCGGTCAATTGACGAGCTCAAAAAACGCTGGAACGACCTGAGAGGTCGGTCTAAGGAGCGAATTGCCGAGAGGCTTGGGGAGTGACTGGCCACCGGTGGAGGGGAACCTGTAGCCACACCGAACACCCCATTGGAGGACCTGATAGAGGACACCATTGCACCAGCAGCCTGCGTGGGGGTCATGCAGCTGGACTCGTCTCGACCCAGCCAACAATCTGAAGGTAAGTGCCATGCGACTGCGACCCTTTCCCCCAACAATGCCCATGACTCCTGAGCTCGCAATATGACATCCCCAGCAATGCAGCCCATGCACACCTGAAATGCCCCAATGCATTGTGGTAGACGTAGTGAAATCTTATATCCCCAGTCAGCTGAACACAGCCAGAGCTGTAAATGCAAAGTAAATCAAAAACCCAGTCAGGGAAAGCAAGCCTGCATGCATGTATCAACATAGCTTGTGCAAGATAAAAAACATTAATCATGCACCCTTTCACATTACAGGTGCAGTTGATCAGCCCAGCACGGATAGCGAGGCCCTGCACATTGCCGAGACACAGGACGACACTGAGGGTGAGGACCAGATCAACCACCGACCCGGCCCTTCACAGCCACCAGCAGTCATTCCACCACCACCACCCCGTGCGGACACGGCCACCCCTGCAGCCACAGGTGTGCAGCCCACACCCCAACAAACAGCCACAGCAGTGGTACAGGCCCCACCGGTACAGGCTCCACCACCAGCGCCTAGGAGGCAGACGAGGCGCACAGCCGGAGCCAGATCACACACCAGCGCACTGAGGCGCCAGCAGCGTCAGGGCCCAGCAGGCACGGCCAGGGCGCTCCTACTGCCTGATCCTGGACAGCACATTGAACGCTGCATGCTGGCGGTGCACCGTACACAGGCGCGTCACCTGGCAGCAATTCACACCCAGCTGCAGAAGACAAGCGAAAATATTGCCCAGATGACCGCTGCTGTCAGAGAGAACAGCCAGCTGCTGGTAGCCCAGCAGGACATGACCCGCCGCCGCCACCGCCAACTACTTGCCCGCCTATCGGCCTACACCCGGTCAAACCATGTAGTTGGGAATGCTACATCACAGCTGGCACGCAGGTCACTTGCCATGCAGGGCCAAATGGTGCAGTGTTGCCAGGATATGGCAAGGTCACAAGATCTGCTTACAGCAGCAGTGCTCGGCAGCCAGTCCACTACCCATGGAGAAGCAGAGGGGCCTGACGACGTGAGCAAGGTAGCGTCAACTAACAGCAGCGCATCCTTGCCACCGATGCCTGTACGACGCCGCAGCAGAAGGGCAACAGCACCAACTAGGGCCAACACCGTCCCTCAGGACACAGAGAGACGACTTGGGGCGTCTCGTCGTAACCGACACTGAAAACTCTGACTCACTCAGGGAGGCCATGCAGTACACCCCTGCAAGCCCACTACCCCAGCATGGGGAGGTATGGAGTAATAC
This sequence comes from Lissotriton helveticus, assembly GCF_964261635.1. Taxonomy (NCBI): domain Eukaryota; kingdom Metazoa; phylum Chordata; class Amphibia; order Caudata; family Salamandridae; genus Lissotriton; species Lissotriton helveticus. The sequence continues at coordinate 1,940,302,418 of NC_136063.1, read as the reverse complement.
TCTCTTCATGAGACACCAGTATAAGTAAAGGCCAATTTATTGTGCATGAACAATAAAGATTAATGGTCTGACTTGAGTCACACTCATGTCAATATTACATTAGTCATGCATGAGTGCAGTGTTTTGTGAGGGGAATGGGTGCACTAGAAACAGTTAATAGTGATGTGGTTGCGGCGCCTGTGTCCTTCAGCAGGATTTTCCCCGCGTGCATGACGCACATGTGGAGGCGGGCGGTTGTCCCCTTCCGACTCACTGCCAGATATCTCGACTGGTATTCTGCGCTTGGTAGCAATGTTGTGGAGTATTGCACACACGGCCACGATGCGGCAGCAGACCTCAGGTGTGTATTTGATGGCCCCACCAGTCTTGTGCAGTATGCGGAAACGGCTCTTCAATAGGCCAAATGTCCTCTCAATGCAATTTCTAGTTCTTATGTGTGCTGCATTGTAACAGGGCGTTGCTGTGGTGTGGCAGGGTTGAGGTATGGGGTGAGGAGGTACTCCCGTAGACCGTAGGTGCTGTCACCTGAGGGAGATAAGCACAGGGTGAGTGCCTGTTCTGCGCTGATACATGATCACAGTGTACTATATGGGGGCATGTGTACTTACCCAGTAGGTGTCCTTCACCAAAGTCTCCCCTGGCCAGTCGTGTGTGAATGCCGCTGTGCCGGAAGATGAAGGAATCATGTGTGCTGCCCGGATATTGTGCCACTATGTCCGTGATGTAATTTTTGGCATTGCACACCATCTGGATATTGAGGGAGTGGTAGGACTTGCGGTTGCGGTACAAGTATTCCGTTTGTGCTGGTGGGCAGATGTGGATGTGGGTACAGTCAATGCATCCAATTACATGCGGAAAATGTGCAATGTTGTAAAATTGCAGCTTGGTGTCATTCAAGTCCTGTTGGCTGGTGGGGAATGATATGTAGTGGTGTAGCTGGGTCAGCATTGCATCCAGGAAGCTCTTAAGGCAGCGGGACATGGTGGGCTGGGATATCTCCCCTGCAACAACGACTATCCCCTGGAAGCTTGCGGAGGCCAGTAGGTGCAGACTGCACAATACCTGCACATGTGTTATGTTATGTTATGTTATGTTATTATTATTTGTACAGCGCAACAGCTGCCCCAGCAAAGGGGCGTCCTGGCGCTATGAGAAGGCAAACACAACACAACATCAGTCTGGCGCAGAGAAGAACCTAAATTTAGACAAACAATAAGGTTTTGATAGCGCGTCTAAACTGGAGAAGGTCATCAATTGCCCGAGTCTCAGAAGGGAGGAGGTTCCACCACTTCGCTGCCAGTATTCGAAAGGAGCGGCCGCCAGTTCTACTCAGCCTGAAGCGTGGAACCACTGCCAAGTTCTGGCCCAAAGAACTCAGAGTCCGCAAAGGGACATAAGGAATTAGAAGATTCGCCAGAATTTGGGGAGACATACCTTTGAGGATTTTAAATGCCAGGCAGAGAACCTTGAATTTAATCCTCTGAGTTACAGGGAGCCAATGAAGCGAGTGCATCGTCTTGTAGACCGAGCACCGTCTAGGCAAACCTACCACTATTCTGGCCGCAGCGTTTTGAACTCGCTGCAGCCGAATGAGTTCAGCCTGATTTATCCCGGCCAAGAGCAAGCTGGCGTAGTCCAGTCGAGACAGTACTGATGCCTGAACCACCAGCTGTCTGGTGGGGGCATCAAAGAATCTCATTATAGCCCTTAGTCCTCTAATAACGCCATAGCAAGAGGCCGCCACCCTCTTGGTGTGGCAGATAAAACTAAGTGTTGGATCAAGCCAAACCCCAAGATTTTTTATCTCCGATACCGGAGAGGGGGGCACACCCAGTTCAGAAGGCCACCAGTCGTCGCCCCACAACCCCACTTGCTTGCCTACCACCATGACCTCTGTCTTCTTGGTGTTCAACTGGAGACAGTTAGAGTTCATCCAATTGGCCACTGCCCGTAAGCCGTCCCGGAACCTGAGGGCCTCCACATCAGAGTCCCCACTCAACGTGACCGCCAGCTGCGTGTCATCAGCATATGAGACCATCGTCAGGCCCCATTGCCTGACGACCGCAGCCAGCGGTCTCACGTAAAGATTAAAAAGAGTGGGGCTAAACGAAGACCCCTGTGGGACCCCCAGAGACAACGGGTACGGTTTAGACTTGCCAGGTGGAATCGCAACCTGGAACGACCTATCCGTAAGAAAGGATCGAAACCAGCATAGGGCAGAGCCCTTGACTCCTACTTCCTCCAGTCGCTGAAGTAAGATCCTGTGCGATACAGTGTCGAACGCGGCACTCAGATCTAATAATAATAGTGCCGCTGTCCGACCCGCATCAAGCACAGATCGCAGATGTTTGACCATGGAAAGTAGGGCCGTCTTCGTGCTGTGGCCCGCACGGAACCCATTCTGAGTTGGGTCTAAGATGTTAGCTCTGGTAAGATGGTCTGCCAGGATACCGTTCACATGGGCCTCAGCAACTTTTGTGGCCCAGGGAAGCAAGGAGATCGGGCGGTAGTTCTCAGGTTTGAGAGGATCGAGGGTAGCCTTCTTCAATATGGGTGTGACTATGGCCTGCTTCCACCTAGTAGGCACTACACCTGAGGATAATGACAGGTTGATTAAAGACAACACCGGAGTGCTGCATAGCGGCAGCATAGTCCTAAGCTGAGCCGGTTTAAGCGGATCTGCAGGACAGCCCGACTTAATTTTTAAACTCAAGTGGTCAAAAGCCTCACTTGTTATGGAAGGCAGGGTGTCGAGACACTCACTATCTCTCACGATACACCTGTCTCGCACTAAATTGGACGAGACCATAGGGAAGGTTCGATATATGGCTTGCACCTTCTCGAGAAAAAAAAAAAGCCAGACCCTCACAATGGGAATCTGAACATATTTCTACAGCCGTTGTCCTCTTAGCCACTAAGTCCTTTAAAACCTTGAATATAAGTTTCGAGGGGTTAGGGCTATTCAGAAACTCCTGAGCATAATAAGCTGCACGGGCTCTGCATACCGCTCTGTGGTAGATCTTAGTTTTAGCAAAGTAGCGGGCCTTAAGATCAGGGTCAAACGATTTTCTCCAAAGCCGTTCAGCCTGCCTACAGGCTCTTTTAAGGGACGCTAAGGTATCGTCATACCAAGGGCTATGCTCTTTAGAGCCCTGTTTAGACCATACCAAAGGGATCAAAAAGTCCAGAGCGTGAGAAATCCACACACAGAAAGCGTCGTACCCATCATCGACATTAATGACCGGGTCCAGGGGCGCTTTCTCCAAAAAACGATAAAAGTCTTCCAGTTTTAATTTATTCCAACGGCGTTTAAGGATTTTTTTATCCTTAGATCTAAAAGGAGGATCAGACATAGGGACAACCATCTTCACCAGCATATGATCGGTCCAAATCATCTGAATGGGACAAAGTACTCTAATACCCTCTGAGTTGGTAAAAAACGGGTCACGTATGTGGCCATCTCGATGAGTAGGAGAGGTCACCAGCTGGGAAAACTGCAAGGCCTGTACATCGGCAGAAAAACTCCGAATAGCGGGCAAAGATAAACAGTCCAAATGGAGATTGAGGTCACCACGGACATTACAATTCGCACATCCTTGTGCCTCCGTACTAATTAGATCCGGGAGAGCAGCCCTAAAGGCAGCATTGCAGCCCGGAGGGCGGTAAATTAAAAGGCCCGAAAAGGTGAAGTGATGATTAAACGAAATTTTAAACAGAGCACATTCACATCCGGGAAGTTTAAGGGCTTTCCATTCACATGGGTAAGACAACTTAACAGCCATCGCAATTCCCCCTCCTCTCGTACCCCGATTAAGCGTAAAGATAGCATAGTCAGGGGGAAAAGCGAGGTTCAGTATGGAGGAGTCCGAGTCCTGCAGCCACGTTTCGGTCATAAAAAGCGCGTCAGGTACCTCTGTTTTAAGGAGATCATATATCTCCTGATAATGTTTTACCAGTGACCTGACATTCAAATTTCAGATGTCAAGATCCTGCTTCCGTGGCATGTGTTTCTGCCCAGATGGTAAATTCAAGGAACGAATGCGCGACGGAGTGTCCAATGCCCAAACGCCACAGGTGCAACGATAGGGGCCACAAGTCAGGGCCACTGGGGGGAGATCACAGACAGTGCACAATCCCCGAATGGCCAACAGCTCTTCCCTTTGATACCTAATTATAGGTGATGGCATAATGGTAGGAAGGGGCATAGAGTCCTGCCACGACCCGCGATGCCTTAGCGCTGACGGGCGCAGACGGGCAGGACTCTGGCGCGACTCAGGTGCAGCGAAGGCGCGCCCGCTGCGCGATGAAGGGAGCTTTAAATAGGCGTACCTCCACTCAGCTGGAGCGCTAGAACGCTCATCAGTGACAGCCCCGGAGAGTGAACACCACTCCAAGATGGCGCCCAAAGAGTGAACACCACTCCAAGATGGCGCCCAAAGAGTGAACACCACTCCAAGATGGCGCCCAAAGAGAATCCCACCCCAGGAACCGGACCCGCCTAAACAGCGGTGAGGAGCCGATTAAAGTGCAGGTAAGGGGGGTAGAATAAGTCCCGTTAAAACCAGGGGAAAATGCAACAAAAATGAACTCAAATAGATACCAGGTTAATTAAAATAGTAGCGAGGCACAGTGAGGCGCAAAGCGCGATGCAGCGCGCAAATACCTTCTCAGGGAAGACCACAGGGCAGGTCGCCTTAAATAGGCGTCCCTCCACTCAGCTGGAGCGCTAGAACGCTCATCAGTGACAGCCCCGGAGAGTGAACACCACTCCAAGATGGCGCCCAAAGAGTGAACACCACTCCAAGATGGCGCCCAAAGAGTGAACACCACTCCAAGATGGCAGAGCCCTTGACTCCTACTTCCTCCAGTCGCTGAAGTAAGATCCTGTGCGATACAGTGTCGAACGCGGCACTCAGATCTAATAATAATAGTGCCGCTGTCCGACCCGCATCAAGCACAGATCGCAGATGTTTGACCATGGAAAGTAGGGCCGTCTTCGTGCTGTGGCCCGCACGGAACCCATTCTGAGTTGGGTCTAAGATGTTAGCTCTGGTAAGATGGTCTGCCAGGATACCGTTCACATGGGCCTCAGCAACTTTTGTGGCCCAGGGAAGCAAGGAGATCGGGCGGTAGTTCTCAGGTTTGAGAGGATCGAGGGTAGCCTTCTTCAATATGGGTGTGACTATGGCCTGCTTCCACCTAGTAGGCACTACACCTGAGGATAATGACAGGTTGATTAAAGACAACACCGGAGTGCTGCATAGCGGCAGCATAGTCCTAAGCTGAGCCGGTTTAAGCGGATCTGCAGGACAGCCCGACTTAATTTTTAAACTCAAGTGGTCAAAAGCCTCACTTGTTATGGAAGGCAGGGTGTCGAGACACTCACTATCTCTCACGATACACCTGTCTCGCACTAAATTGGACGAGACCATAGGGAAGGTTCGATATATGGCTTGCACCTTCTCGAGAAAAAAAGAGGCCAGACCCTCACAATGGGAATCTGAACATATTTCTACAGCCGTTGTCCTCTTAGCCACTAAGTCCTTTAAAACCTTGAATATAAGTTTCGAGGGGTTAGGGCTATTCAGAAACTCCTGAGCATAATAAGCTGCACGGGCTCTGCATACCGCTCTGTGGTAGATCTTAGTTTTAGCAAAGTAGCGGGCCTTAAGATCAGGGTCAAACGATTTTCTCCAAAGCCGTTCAGCCTGCCTACAGGCTCTTTTAAGGGACGCTAAGGTATCGTCATACCAAGGGCTATGCTCTTTAGAGCCCTGTTTAGACCATACCAAAGGGATCAAAAAGTCCAGAGCGCGAGAAATCCACACACAGAAAGCGTCGTACCCATCATCGACATTAATGACCGGGTCCAGGGGCGCTTTCTCCAAAAAACGATAAAAGTCTTCCAGTTTTAATTTATTCCAACGGCGTTTAAGGATTTTTTTATCCTTAGATCTAAAAGGAGGATCAGACATAGGGACAACCATCTTCACCAGCATATGATCGGTCCAAATCATCTGAATGGGACAAAGTACTCTAATACCCTCTAAGTTGGTAAAAAACGGGTCACGTATGTGGCCATCTCGATGAGTAGGAGAGGTCACCAGCTGGGAAAACTGCAAGGCCTGTACATCGGCAGAAAAACTCCGAATAGCGGGCAAAGATAAACAGTCCAAATGGAGATTGAGGTCACCACGGACATTACAATTCGCACATCCTTGTGCCTCCGTACTAATTAGATCCGGGAGAGCAGCCCTAAAGGCAGCATTGCAGCCCGGAGGGTGGTAAATTAAAAGGCCCGAAAAGGTGAAGTGATGATTAAACGAAATTTTAAACAGAGCACATTCACATCCGGGAAGTTTAAGGGCTTTCCATTCACATGGGTAAGACAACTTAACAGCCATCGCAATTCCCCCTCCTCTCGTACCCCGATTAAGCGTAAAGATAGCATAGTCAGGGGGAAAAGCGAGGTTCAGTATGGAGGAGTCCGAGTCCTGCAGCCACGTTTCGGTCATAAAAAGCGCGTCAGGTGCCTCTGTTTTAAGGAGATGATATATCTCCTGATAATGTTTTACCAGTGACCTGACATTCAAATTTCAGATGTCAAGATCCTGCTTCCGTGGCATGTGTTTCTGCCCAGATGGTAAATTCAAGGAACGAATGCGCGACGGAGTGTCCAATGCCCAAACGCCACAGGTGCAACGATAGGGGCCACAAGTCAGGGCCACTGGGGGGAGATCACAGACAGTGCACAATCCCCGAATGGCCAACAGCTCTTCCCTTTGATACCTAATTATAGGTGATGGCATAATGGTAGGAAGGGGCATAGAGTCCTGCCACGACCCGCGATGCCTTAGCGCTGACGGGCGCAGACGGGCAGGACTCTGGCGCTCAGGTGCAGCGAAGGCGCGCCCGCTGCGCGATGAAGGGAGCTTTAAATAGGCGTACCTCCACTCAGCTGGAGCGCTAGAACGCTCATCAGTGACAGCCCCGGAGAGTGAACACCACTCCAAGATGGCGCCCAAAGAGTGAACACCACTCCAAGATGGCGCCCAAAGAGTGAACACCACTCCAAGATGGCGCCCAAAGAGAATCCCACCCCAGGAACCGGACCCGCCTAAACAGCGGTGAGGAGCCGATTAAAGTGCAGGTAAGGGGGGTAGAATAAGTCCCGTTAAAACCAGGGGAAAATGCAACAAAAATGAACTCAAATAGATACCAGGTTAATTAAAATAGTAGCGAGGCACAGTGAGGCGCAAAGCGCGATGCAGCGCGCAAATACCTTCTCAGGGAAGACCACAGGGCAGGTCGCCTTAAATAGGCGTCCCTCCACTCAGCTGGAGCGCTAGAACGCTCATCAGTGACAGCCCCGGAGAGTGAACACCACTCCAAGATGGCGCCCAAAGAGTGAACACCACTCCAAGATGGCGCCCAAAGAGTGAACACCACTCCAAGATGGCGCCCAAAGAGAATCCCACCCCAGGAACCGGACCCGCCTAAACAGCGGTGAGGAGCCGATTAAAGTGCAGGTAAGGGGGGGTAGAATAAGTCCCGTTAAAACCAGGGGAAAATGCAACAAAAATGAACTCAAATAGATACCAGGTTAATTAAAATAGTAGCGAGGCACAGTGAGGCGCAAAGCGCGATGCAGCGCGCAAATACCTTCTCAGGGAAGACCACAGGGCAGGTCGCCTTAAATAGGCGTTCCTCCACTCAGCTGGAGCGCTAGAACGCTCATCAGTGACAGCCCCGGAGAGTGAACACCACTCCAAGATGGCGCCAAAAGAGTGAACACCACTCCAAGATGGCGCCCAAAGAGTGAACACCACTCCAAGATGGCGCCCAAGAGTGAACACCACTCCAAGATGGTGCCCAAAGAGTGAACACCACTCCAAGATGGCGCCCAAAGAGAATCCCACCCCAGGAACCGGACCCGCTTAAACAGCGGTGAGGAGCCGATTAAAGTGCAGGTAAGGGGGGGTAGAATAAGTCCCGTTAAAACCAGGGGAAAATGCAACAAAAATGAACTCAAATAGATACCAGGTTAATTAAAATAGTAGCGAGGCACAGTGAGGCGCAAAGCGCGATGCAGCGCGCAAATACCTTCTCAGGGAAGACCACAGGGCAGGTCGCCTTAAATAGGCGTCCCTCCACTCAGCTGGAGCGCTAGAACGCTCATCAGTGACAGCCCCGAGAGTGAACACCACTCCAAGATGGTGCCCAAAGAGTGAACACCACTCCAAAATGGCGCCCAAAGAGTGGGCACGGCATTGGTCCTCCTTGTTGGGTGCTGCATCAGGGGGTCCAGGTCCTGGATGAGCTTGATGATCATAGCCCCACTCAAGCGGTACTTTGCATAAATTTGCTCCCTGGTTTGGCCCATGAGGGAGACCCGCTGGCAGAATATCCGCTCCTGGATCCTCCGTCTGTTCTGTGCTGCTCGCTGTAGCCTTCGCCACCTCACCAACATGTAGAGTCCAGGCATTGTGAGAATCCTCAGGCTCCAGCTGCATGTCCTTAAATATGTTTTGTCAGCCCTACACCTGTTGGTAGTTTGTTAACCGTTTTTTGAAAAAAATAAAAATTCTTTATTGGTTACCACCTGATTTGTGTTCTTCTTATTTTGCACGTCGCAAATAGCGATTTCCAGGTATTTCGCAATTAGCGATTGTTCATGAATGTCGATTGCGAATGTTTTGCGACTTCGCACTTTAATTCTCAGAATCAATGGTTTCTCGCAATTTCAGGTTCGCTAATGCCCATCCTCCAGGATTCTGCGAATTTTTTTGCGAAGTCGCTATTTATTTTTTGCGAAATCGCTTTTTTGCACTCTTCTGTTACATGAATTCCTTTTCGTCAAATTGCGATGGCAATTGCGAATTCGCAGCAATTGCGAACGCAATTTGTCTTCATGAATCTAGCTGATAGTGGTTGTTTATTTGTGCACCATATTTATAAAAGTTGGGAATCACTATTTGTATTTTCCTGTTCGTTCTTTACTCACACAAAGAGAGAGTGGCCGATGATGAGAAGTGGGTAAACGGGCAATTGTCTGTCAGGAACGCCCTCGGGTGTTGCTACCGTGAGGCACTCTCTCTTTGCTCACTTTATTTTCAGAGTGGGATCATACCTTTTGTTTAATTTTTATGTAAACGTTAAACACAACATGACCCTATGGATTAGTGTCAAGGTACACATCTGAGGCAGTAGTATAAATTGGCCATGTAACTCTGCCATTGGTAGTAAGGAATTTGTTATGAGATGGCTTAGGCCTTTTTTTGTTGAACAGTGTTAGAATGGGGGGCAGCAATTTCCCTTTGTTCATCCTTGGCCTCCTTATGATTGAATGACACATGTGACACCACAGACTCATGCCTCAGGCAACCTCCACACAGTGAACACCAGACAATCCTCCACCTTGTAACGCGCTACCACAAACACACCCATGACAGCCTCTCAGGCTGTGTGTGCAACTCATACTGTCAAAATGACGCAGCCACACTTAACAGTGCGTGCACGTACAACCAGGTCATGTGCCTCGTACAGCACACACACTACTTCCAGCTGCACCACATTGTAGTGTATTACCTCGTTGACACAACACCACCACACATTGCCTCCAATGCTGTAAGGTGGTAGTATGCAACCTCAGAACACCACTTCTGCCTAGCCATCACAGACGGATTGTCAGAATCCCACAGGGATCACACACCCAATCCAGGATTATGATTGGTCAGACTTAACGGGATACACCCTCAGAGTCACATCCAACACCATGGACACACTCTGCATTGTCAAACATCAGAACAGCCAGTTTCACACCAGCATCCTGACCACCCTCATTGTAACTATCATCTACAGCTCTCCTATCCTACACACATAATTTGGCCAAGCCATCTATCAATCAATCGATTCCTTAGTGAAAGGCACTACCTACCCTTGACGGTCTCAATGCACTGGGGGGGTCTGCTACTGATCAAAACACCCTTAGCTTGAGAAGTATTGTGAAGGGCAGCAGGTCCTGGGTCTGTTGTTGACTTGTAGGGAGGGTGTTCCAGGTCTTTGAGTAGAGGTAGGAGAATGATCTGTCACTGTCCGTGTTTTTCCGGATGTGAGGGACAGTGGTGAGAGCATGGTCGGTAGAGCCGAGGCTGCAGGTGGGTGTGTAGAAGGTGAGTCTGTGGTTGTGGTATGCTGGTCCTGCATGGTGTAGAGCTTTGTGTGCGTCGATGTTGAGTTTGAAGCTGATGCTGTTGTTGACAGGGAGCCAGTGCAGGCCTCTCGGGTGTCGTGTGACGTGGCCGGGTTGTGGCAAACGAGGATCAGACGTGCCGATGTGTTCTAAATGCGTTGCAGCAGGCTCAGGAGTTTGGTTGTTGTAGCTGCGTAGATGGCGTTCCCTTACTCAAGTCAGCTGGTGGAGAGGGGCAGGGTGACTGTTTTCTGTGTACTTGAGGTGAACCATGATAAGATCCTGCGGGGCATTCAGAGGGTGTTGAAGCAGGAAGCAGAGATGGCGTTGTCCTGCTTGTTAATGGAGAGTGAGGAGTCGGGGATACCCCCAGGTTGTGTGTGTGTTTGGTGGGTTATGGTGCTGTTCCTAGCGATGTTGGCCACCAGGAGTCGTCACAGGCTGAGCTGGTGGGGCCGAATATGTGTTGCTCCGATTCTTCTGGATTATGCATCAGCCTTCTGTCCTTACTCCATTTTGCAACAGCCTTAATTCCTCTGTGGAGGTAGATTTTGCCAGTGTGTGAGTCTTTGGTGAGGGATATGATCAGCTGCGTGTAATTGGCGTAGAAGATGATATTGAGGCTCTGTTGTTGTGCCACATGGGTGAGTAGTGCCATGTTGATATTTAAGTCCGTTGGGCTGTGGGATGATCCCTGTGTGACGCTGTGGATGGTGTCAGGGGTCTTGGACCAGTACTGTGGGAGGCAGATGCTCTTGGTTCTGCCGGTGGCACAGGAAGTGGTCCAGACCAGGGCACTCTCTTTGATTCCTGCGTCATGGATGCATACTGTTAGGGTGGCGTGGGAGACCGTGTGGAAGTCTGCTGAGAGGTCCAGATGGATGTGGGGGTCTGTTTCTCCTTGGTCCATGAGGATGCTGGTGGTGGTGGTGGTGGTGGTGGCAATGAGGGCGGTGTCCGTGCTCTGGTAGATGTAGGATCCAGACTGTGTTTGTTCTGTTGTTGTTGTCTTTGAGTTAGAGGGTCAGCTGTCTGTTGATAATCTTCTAAGTGACTTGTTCTGGGAAGGGGAGAAGGGAGATGGGCAGGAAGTTCGAGAGGTATTTGTGGTCCACCTTAGGTTTATTCAGTAAGGCGGTGATCACGACATTCTCCAAGCTCCCAGTGAAGGTTGTTGTCTGGAAGGAGATATAGGATTTTTTTACGGAGAAGGGGTGAGATGGCTTATGTGGCTTGTTTTGAAAGATGGATATGCCATGGCTCAGATGGGGATCCAGAGTGAATGTAGTCCTTGCTCATGATGATGTCTTCATTCATTGCTGACGTTGTAGCAGGCAATCAGGTGAATTGAGTGGGTGTTGATTGCAGGGGGGCTGTTCTCGGTTGTGGATGTGGAGATAGTGGAGTATAAGCTTTTGTGTATGTCGATGATCTTACCAGGAGCAAAGTTGGCCAGTGAGTCACACAGGTCTTGTGATGGTGGAATGTTGTTTGCGCTGTTTTTTGGCTTCAGAGAGTTGAATAGCGATGTTGATCTGCTATTTGCTGTTGTGTGCGTTGCTGTCTAGCCGGTCTTTGATGGGTGTCCTGTTGTCGATCCTGATGAGTTGGTGCTGTCTGCGGGTGGCACTTTTGTGTGCGTTGTAACTTTCTGGTGATTGTTTGCACTACGTGCTCCTCTACAGCTTCCAACAGGTGCACTTGGAGGTCCTGGGTTATTTGGTGAACTATGCGGCAATGTTGTTGTTGTGTTAGGTGGCGGAGGACTTGAGTGGGGCAAAGGTGTCTGCGCAGTCGGTGATCCACTGTTTGAGTCAGATGGCAGCGGTGTGGGGGTAGGTGGGGCAGGCTTGTGGGCCCAGGGTAAGGGTGGCTGTCAGTTAGTCCTCGCTGAGCTTGCCCCAGCAGCTGCGTGGCATGGTCTGTGTGGCGGGAGGTGTGGCACCCTTGGCCAGGCCAACAATCTTCACATCCACAGTACAACAGCATGTGGCTGCTAGTTCTCATTCCTCATTACACAGATCCTGGTGCTCCCTCCATGGACACCTACATATTAGCCATGCTCTTGACACCTCACCCACTCTTCTATGACTGTCTGTCATGGCAGTATTTCAAGCAAACCCCATCTTCTGCAGTTAGTAACCATCACAGGTGAGTATTGCCATCCATTGGCATCCATGTATGTTGTTTTGGATGTCTTGTAAATGTAAATGTAAATGTAGCCGTACTTGTAAAGCGCACTGATACTCCTGAGTGTCCTGGCGCTGTACTCATACCACTAGGGAACCCTTCCTGGTTTTTTCCCGTGAAATGTCCACTCCTGGGCATCCCCAGGGTGCATCAGGCATCCCTAGCGCTGTAGGGGGCCGTTGTGGAGACTAAGCAAGCTATTGCCCAGAGTTCCAGCGTGGGATCCATGCTTAGAGTAGGCACCGAGGTGAGAAATCAGGTCCGAGGAATTATGAGCCCAAGATCCGCCGAGACCATCCAAGGCAGGAATTGAACCCTGGTCCCGGGCCAGACCTCTGCATCAGGGTCTGCCGCTCTAACCATTGAGCCACACTTCTCCACATGTGACCCATGTGTGTCCACAGCCGGAATAAAATCCCAGTGTGTGGTTTGCAGGAGACTGTGGCATTTGAAGACATTTCACCTCACAAATGTATTAGAATCTAGATACAGATAAATACATCAATGCTTTTTGTGCTACTAGATTTATTTTTGACTCTTGTGCGTGTAACATGAGTAGGTGCTGTACAACATGGGGGGAATCCAAAGTTCACAGCAGGAGATGTGATGCCTTACAGTATGAGTCAACAGAGTCCAGGCCACAGTGCTTGGCATCATTGGGCACACTGCGACCAGCAAGTCCATGTGGGAGAGTCTGAAAGTCAATAGGGTGATGCTGTTGCCCACAAAGGCAATATGCCAGACTAGGTGACCTGGGAGTTGTGCATGGCCCTATGCCTCTCAACGTCTGGACCGTGGACGACCCACCTTCCTTGGAGGACCCTCACGTGCAGGCCTTGACGATGCATGGGATTCTCCATCTGACAATTCCGGCTCCTCCTCCCTCCCTGTCCCTGTTGTTGGTCTTTGCCTAGATGTTTCAGGCATTGTGACAAAGGGAGGGTGCTGCATGTTGACAGCGATCAGACGGAGTGATTGGTTGATTTCCCGATGCACTGTCATGAGCTCATCCTGTCTTACCTCCATCCGTCCCTGGTGTCGTTCTTGACTGGCATGTAGCTGGGCCTGCTGATTGGTCATTTTGTTGAGGGCCTCCACTACCAGGCTGAACTCCCTGGTGTCCCGTCGGTATTCATCCATGATGTTTCGGAGTTCTGCCATACCGGGCCTTGCAGCTTGCTGGTCAGGTTCTCGCCTCCGCCTTGCGCCACTCCCACCACCCCTGCCCACACGAGCCGGTCCTGCGTTTGTGGGCACATCATGCCGACGGGACCCATGAGTGCTGGCAGTGGAGGTGTCGTCTGCCACCTCATGGGTGCCCGGTGAACCATGTCCCTCATTGTCAGACTGGCTCTGTTGTGTATTATGGGCAGGGCTCCGAGCTGTCTGCTGGGATGTGGCGGGAATGGGCGTGGTGGTTGGCAAAGATGTATCTGTTCCAGCTGCTGCAGGGTTTTGGGATCCAGAGGGGCCTGGTTGGTTGGGGTCATCCACAGTGTGTTGAGAGGCCTCGCTGATGGTGGGGTCAGTGCCGTGCTGAGCCTGGGACTGGGATCCTTCTCCCCCCTGGTTGGGGGTAGTTTCCACACGTTCCCCTGTGGGTGTGAGAGACAAACACTGTTAATGCACTATCATGCAACATCCAAATTTAATATACATTGTCATTGGCAATGTTACCCCTGCTTTGCATTGTTGAAATTGTTAACTTGTGTATGTGTATGTTGTGGGCTGAGATTGACATGTGCTCAGCAGTGCTTGACATGTTGGGTACTGTTTACGGTGACTGTCACAGCCATTGCTGTGGCTTGTGTCGCCAGCACCACACAGATACAGCTGTGCTCTGTGTGGCCCAATCTGTACAATGCAGTGTCAATAATTATGCCTGGTTCAAGCATGCACAGGGTTTTAATGCAGCATGTTTATGATGGCGACTGAGTGGAATTTTGCTGATTTCATCCAGGAACTTTAGAGAGGGGTTGCAGTGCCATGACGGCCACCTACTGCCAACCCCCCAGGACCAGTACACCCTCTTCAGGCACAGGGCTTTAGGACGTGGCACTTCTCTGCGATGCATTACCTTGTCAATACCCAGGTCCATGGGGCTACTTGAGTGCATCCACAGCATCACAAAGCTGTGGCAACAGCATTGTGTGAGAGGCACAATGGACTTGTGATTCAGGACTGTGCTTTATTTGTTTGCATACGTCATCAGATGAGTATTTTTGAGGTTGTGTTACATGACGATTGTGACAGTGTTGCACTCCATTGTCTGTCCCCAGGGGCTCAGTTTCTGTAAGGGGTGTGTGTGACAGGCCATGGTAGTAGTTTGAGTGTGATTGGCAAGTGGGCGTCCCTCGTGGTGTGTCTGTCCCCCCATGAAGCATGCTGCCATGATAGTGTTTGTGAGTTCCTGTGCAGGATATCAGACATTGTCCTGGTTTTCACTGGTCACAGGAGGTCCTTGTGCTGCCTACACCAGGGCCCAGTGTCAGCTATCTTGTCAGTACTTTCACACTTACTGTGCATTGAGCATGGTGCAAGGGTGTGTACCTTGGCCATATGGGTTGAGTGCAGCCTCCTACCATAAACCTTGCAGCCTCTCACCCTCTCCCTTGTAGCCTCCTGTCACTCCACTTGCACCCCCCATACTGTTAGGCACTGCTGGGAGTCATGGCCACACACCCCCATACCCTCCCATACTGTTAGGCACTGCTGGGAGTCATGGCCACACCCACCCACACCCCCCATACTGTTAGGCACTGCTCGGAGTCATGGCCACACCCCCATACTGTTAGGCACTGCTGGGAGTCATGACCACACCCCCCAGACCCACCCATATTGTTAGGCACTGCTGGGTGTCATGGCCACACCACCACACCCCCATACTGTTAGGCACTGCTGGGAGTCATGGCCACACCACCCCACACCCACCCATACTGTTAGGCACTGCTGGGAGTCATGGCCACACCCCCCATACTGTTAGGCACTGCTGGGAGTCATGGCCTCAACCCCCCACACCCCCCATACTGTTAGGCACTGCTGGAAGTCATGGCCACACACCCCCACACCCCCGCACACTGTTAGGCACTGCTGGGAGTCATGACCACACACCCCCACAACCACCCATACTGTTAGGCACTGCTGGGAGTCCCCCCATGTTACATGAGTTGTTTGTTTACTCACCAGGCTCAGTGGCTCCTTCAATTCCGTGCACTCCCACCGGTGGTAGCAGGGCCATGATTTTCTCCTCCCAGGGATGGTATTGGGCAGGTCTGCGGGGAGGCCCACCTCCAGTGTGATGAGCGTTGGCGTAGTCCTCATCCATTTGCGCTTGGCCATCCTCCGCAGATCGTACCACCTGTTCTGGCAAACTTCCCTGGTGCGCCTGATGGGTACAACAGCATTGACCTTCTCGACAATCCTCTCCCACATGCGTGTCTTATCAGCTATGCTGGTCTGTCTGACCAATGCACCAAACAGCTGTGGAAAGACTCTGATGACTTCATCTGTAAGGATCTCCATCTCCGGGTTAGTGAACTTTGGACCCTTTGGTGTGGTCATGGTGTGGGGTGTATGTGATTGGGGGGGTGATGGTGTGTATGGATGAGGGTGTGTGGGTCGGATTGTGAAGGGAGTGGTGTGTGTGAATGAGATAGGGTGTATGTGTGAAGGTGTATGGCTGCAGTTGTTGGTCTGTGTCTTTGCCCAAATAGGTATGTTGCAAAGGATGATGGGTTGTATGTGTGGGCCCTTTTATTGGTCCATTTGTGGGTATGGCTTAATTTGAGTTTTTTGTGGGTGTGTAATAAGGGGTCGTTGTGACTTGGGCCCTCGGTTTGCCTGTTTTGATGTGGCCAGGACATTGTTTTCCTATGGTGTGAAGACTGTAGACTTGTTTTGTGGGGTGTGCGAGTCGTATTTGTTGGTGCGGCTGGCATTTACGGTCGTTTATCGGGCCCGGGGTACGTGTGCGCTTGATTGTGGGGTGTGCGAGTCGTATTTGTTGGTGCGGCTGGCAGTTACGGTCATTTATCGGACCCGGGGTACTTGTACGCTAGATTTTGGGGGGTGCGAGTCGTATTTGTTGGTGCGGCTGGCAGTTACGGTCGTTTATCGGGCCTATGGTACGTGTACGCTTGATTGTGGGGTGTGCGGGTCGTATTTGTTGGTGCGGCTGGCAGTTACGGTCGTTTATCGGGCCCGGGGTACGTGTACGCTTGATTGTGGGGGGTGTG
Source organism: Lissotriton helveticus (assembly GCF_964261635.1). Lineage (NCBI taxonomy): Eukaryota > Metazoa > Chordata > Amphibia > Caudata > Salamandridae > Lissotriton > Lissotriton helveticus. The sequence continues at coordinate 1,940,285,801 of NC_136063.1, read as the reverse complement.
AGTCGTATTTGTTGATGCGGCTGGTATTTACGGTCCTTTATTGGACCCGGTGTACGTGTGCGCTTGATTGTGGGGTGTGCGAGTCGTATTTGTTGGTGCGGCTGGCAGTTACGGTCATTTATCGGGCCCGGGGTACGTGTACGCTTGATTGTGGGGCGTGCAAGTCGTATTTGATGGTGCGGCTCGCTCATACGCGATGTTTTCCGTACAAATCGTGCTTCATGCGGGACTACGTTTGCCTGTACAAATCGCATACTTGGTCCCTGGTCAGGATTGTACTTGTTAGTTCGTACGGCATGTTTACAAATCATACGTTTCGAGTTCCGACGACATTTCGTACGGGTTTTCGATTGTGGTTCGTACGGTTCGCTGATATTCGTACGTATTTGCGGACTTCGGATCGTACTACGCAATTCGGACGGCTTTTTTAAATTCGTACGGAAACGGCTACGAATACGAATCGTACCACGGTTTTTCATCCCGAATCG
>NC_136063.1:1937215313-1937280313 GCF_964261635.1 Lissotriton helveticus | reverse complement strand
ATAGATAGAGTGAGGGAGAGAGATAGGTAGAGAGATAGATAGATAGATAGATAGATAGATAGATAGATAGATAGATAGATAGATAGATAGATAGATAGATAGATAGATAGATAGATAGATAGATAGATAGATAGATAGATAGATAGATAGATAGATAGAATCTGTGTGAGGGCGATAGATAGATAGACAGAAAGAGTGAGGGCGATAGATAGATAGACAGAAAGAGTGAGGGCGATAGATAGATGAATGAATTAATAGGAATTTGTATTGCGCGACTTAGCCCGGAGGCATCAAGGCGCATAAGATGGCAAAACAACTGAGTGAAGAGTGAACACAGTTGAAGGGTTACAGGTAGGCCTCTGCAAAGAGCCAGGTTTTTAGACCTTTACGGAACAGGTCTAGGGACGACAGGCCCTTAAGCTCTGCAGGAAGCATGTTCCAGAGTTTCAGGGCTAGGGAGGAGAAAGCCTTCCCTCCCCATCTGGCCCTGACAGTTCGAGGGACCGACAGAAGATTTTTACTGGCGGAACGTAGGGCCCTGCCCGGGGTGTAGAGAGACGCAAGAGACCTGATGTCTTCTGCACCAGATCCGTGGAGAGCACGGAAAGTAAGAACTAGCACCTTGAAGTTAATCCTGGCCTGCACAGGAAGCCAGTGAAGGTTCTTTCTGATAAGGGATCCAGAGGACCGTCTGGGTGCATCAACAATAAACCTTGCTGCTGCATTCTGGACGACCTGTCAGCGATGGACTAGTCTTTTGCTAATGCCCAGGTATAGGGCATTACATTAGTCCAGACGCGGAGAGATGAGTGCCACCGAGACTTGTTTACCTGCTTCCGGGGAGAGATAGTGTGTACGTTTTTTCAAAATCCTTCGGACACCACAGCAGGTGGAGATCGTCCTGTTGACTTGCTTGTCGAAGGAGAGTGTGGAGTCAAGGATAATACCCAGATTACGAATGACAAGAGAGGGCTTGGGACATGTTCCAAGGGCAATAGGCCACCAGTCGGGTGACCAGACCTCTTGTTTACCTCCAAAGATGAGGACCTCGGTCTTTTCCCCATTTAATTTGAGGAAGTTAGAGGTCATCCAACCTGCCACTGCTTCCATACAATTCCTAAAGTTTGAGGCCGTGTTCTCCACAGATTGCGAGAGGGAGACCATGATCTGAATGTCGTCAGCGTACGACAGGACTTCCAAACCAAAGGATCTTACAAGCCTAGCAAGTGGGGCCACATATATGTTGAAAAGGGTAGGGCTCAGAGATGAGCCCTGAGGGACCCCACATTGCAGATGCTTGACGGAGGAGAGGAAGTCGCCCAGTTTGACCCTTTGTTCACGCTGACTGAGAAAGGAAGTTAAAAGGCTCAGAGCGGGCCCATCCACTCCGATCTCGCTGAGACGGGATGCCAGAATAGTGGGAGACAGGGTGTCAAAGGCGGCTGTAAGGTCGAGCAGGATCAGAAGAGTCGTCTGACCACTGTCGACCTTAGCGCGGATGTTGTTGACTACCACTGTGAGCGCAGATTCTGTGCTGTGTGCCTTCCGAAAGCCCTGCTGAGAAGGATCTAGCAGGCTGGAGTTATCAAGGAAGGCACTAAGATGGTGATTAAGATGGGCCTCGAGCATCTTAGCAGGTGCAGGAAGGAGGGAAATAGGACGGAAGTTCTTAAGTAACCCGGGGTCCAAGGTGGCCTTCTTCGGGGGGGGCTTAACAATGGCCCTTTTCCAGGATGCGGGGAAGGTACCATTGGAGATTGCCAGATTCATTACTCCGAGAAGCGGGGAAAGCAAGACCTCTCTGCAATTCTTCAAGGTTTTTAGAGTGCAGGGGTCCAGGGGGGATCCGGATTTAAGTCTATCAAGGAGGTTGTTGAGGGCTTCGATGGTAAGGAAGGGAAAATTGGAAAGGTTCCCGCAAGGGGCAGAGAGCGGGCCCTGCCAGGGGGATAGGGCGGAGGTACGGTTAAGAGCTTCTAGGGAAGTATGAATATCAACGATTTTGGTATGAAGAAATTTGGAGATCTGATCCCAGAGCTCTTGAGATGCAACAATGGGATCAGAGTTTTGGGCTGAGGATAGAGAATCTACAATTTTGAATAGTTCACTGGGGGAGGAAAGGGAGGTAGTAAGATTAGTAAAATATGCCGTTTTTTCGGCCAGGACTGAGGTCTTATATTCTTTGATAAGGTCTTTATGTTTAGTCCTTTCGTCAGAGTCAAGATGGGTCCTCCAAACCCTTTCTTGCCTTCGACGCCTAAGCAGTCTGAGGGAGTCTGAGTACCAGGGGGCCGACGGTCGTTTCCTGGCACAGTAGTAGGGCTTAGCCGGAGCTAAGATGTTAACAGCCTTCGAGATGGTAGTGGCAAGCTCAGAGGCAGCAACATGAGTATCAGAGTTAGGGGAGAGCTTGAAGATGGAGATAAGGGGGCCCAGGGTCTCATTATTCAAGCCTCTAAAATTCCTTTTCGAAACCCATTGAAGGTGTAAGGGGTAGACGGAATGTGAAGACTAAAGGGACTGCCATATGATCAGACCAGGAGAGAGGAAGGGGAGGGTCTGCTTTCAACCTGGCATCATTGGTAAATACCCCGTCCAGAGTATGGCCGGCAGAATGGGTAGGGCTTCCCACTATTTGTAAAAGCCCGCAGGAGGCCAGCGAGTCTACCAAAAATGTAGTGTCAACCGAGATGGAGTTTTCCAAATGGAAATTGAAATCACCAAGGATGGTGAAATTAGGTTTATCAATGAAGGGTTACAGTATTTCAAGGAGCGTGGCGGTGAAAGCGGACCTGGGACCAGGGGGCCTGTAATTGAGGATGCCGGCAAAGGATGCCGTTGAAGAGGGGCTGAGAGAGAAATGCAAAGCCTGGAAGGAATTCTGAGGAGATGGAAGACTCTCAATGCGGCAGTTAACTGAGGTTTTGTGTAGAATGCCAATTCCCCCCCTTTACGTCCCTCTCTGTCCAGTCTCACTAGGGCATATCCCTCAGGGATGGCATCGACCAGATCAGGTCCAGAAGAATCGGAGCCCCAAGTTTCAGTGATGAAGGCCCATGCAGGCTTCCTCTCCGAGATGAAGTCTCGGAAGGCAATATTGTTTTTGACAAGGGAACGAGCATTGATTAGAAAGCCTGTTTCCCTGGAGGGGAAGGGCGGATGTTGCTCTTTGGTCACTGTCGGGGCGCATGAGGGTGTGGGTAGGGGAGTGTTTTTCGTATCCCTGAAGCACATGCACTCGGGACCGTCCCGAAGACTCTCAGGCGAGAACTTATGATGACATGATTGCCAGGATGGCCTGAGTGCTTTCAAAGAGCATAGAGAATAGAGAGGGCTTACTGCAAGCGGAATGGCCACTGGGTCAACATTCTTGGCCCCTAGCGCCTCCTTTGCGCTGACGGGCGCAGACGGGCAGGACTCTGGCACGACTCCGGCACAGGTCCGGCACAGGTCCGGCACAGGTCCGGCACGTCCGCTGCGCGGAGACATGTCCATCCTCTTTTATGTGCAACTAGAGCGCGTCAGAGCGCTTACACACACTCAATATGGCCGCAATAGATAGATAGATAGATAGATAGATTGATAGATGGCGATAGATAGGGTGTTGGTGATAGATAGATAGGGTGAGGGCAATAGATAGATAGATAGATAGATAGATAGATAGATAGATAGATAGATAGATAGATAGATAGATAGATAGATAGATAGATAGATAGATAGATAGAGTGGGGGAGAGATAGATAGATAGATAGAGTGGGGGAGAGATAGATAGATAGATAGAGTGGGGGAGAGATAGATAGATAGATAGATAGAGTGGGGGAGAGATAGATAGAGTGGGGGGATAAATATATAGATAGACAGATAGATAGAGTGGGGGATAGATAGATAGATAGATAGATAGATAGATAGATAGATAGATAGATAGATAGATAGATAGATAGATAGATAGATAGATAGATAGATAGATAGATAGATAGATAGATAGATAGATAGATAGATAGATAGATAGAGTGGGGGGATAGATAGATAGATAGAGTGGGGGGATAGATAGATAGATAGAGTGGGGGGATAGATAGATAGATGGATATATAGATAGAGCGATGGCAATAGATAGAGCGATGGCGATAGATAGATAGAGCGATGGTGATAGATAGATAGAGTGAGGGAGATAGATAGATAGATAGATAGAAAGATAGATAGAGTGAATGTGCTAGATAGAGTGATGGTGATAGATAGATAGATAGATAGATAGATAGATAGATAGATAGATAGATAGATAGATAGATAGATAGATAGATAGATAGATAGATAGATAGATAGAGTGAGGGTGATAGATAGATAGATAGATAGATAGATAGATAGAAAGATAGAAAGATAGAAAGATAGATAGAGTGAGGGCGATAGATAGATAGATAGACAGATAGACAGATAGAGTTAGGACGATAGATAGATAGATAGAAAGATAGATAGATAGAGTGAGGGCGATAGATAGATAGTGATGGCGATAGATAGATAGATAGATAGACAGACAGATAGATAGATAGATAGAGTGAGGGAGATAGATAGATAGATAGATAGAGAGATAGATAGATAGATAGATAGATAGATAGATAGATAGATAGATAGATAGATAGATAGATAGATAGATAGACAAGACAGATAGATAGATAGATAGATAGACAAGACAGATGGACAGACAGACAGGCAGGCAGGCAGGCAGGCACGCAGGCAGATAGAGGGCGATAGATGGATAGAGTGAGGGTAGATAGATAGATAGACAGACGGACAGGCAGGCAGATATAGGGCGATAGATGGATAGAGTGAGGGTAGATAGATAGATAGACAGACGGACAGGCAGGCAGATATAGGGCAATAGATAGATAGATAGATAGATAGATAGATAGATAGATAGATAGATAGATAGATAGATAGATAGATAGATAGATAGATAGATAGATGGAATCTGAGTGAGGGCCATAGATAGATAGACAGAAAGAGTGAGGGCGATAGATAGATAGACAGAAAGAGTGAGGGCGATAGATAGGTAGATAGATAGACATATCGTGTGAAACATGGGTACATGGGAGCATCACCAGAAGTAATTATGTCTTGAGATGGCGATAGAGTGATGGTGATAGATAGATAGATAGATAGATAGAGTGTGGGGATAGATAGAGTGTGGGGATAGATAGATAGAGTGGGGGATAGATAGATAGATAGATGGATAGATGGATAGATGGATAGATGGATAGAGTGAGGGCGATAGAGTGAGGGAGAGAGATAGATAGATAGATAGATAGATAGATAGATAGTTAGATAGATAGATAGATAGACGGCACGACTCCGGCACAGGTCTGGCACGTCCGCTGATCGCGTCCGCTGATCGCGTCCGCTGCGCGGAGACATGTCCATCCTCTTTAATGTGCAACTAGAGCGCGTCAGAGAGCTTACACACACTCAATATGGCCGCAATAGATAGATAGATAGATAGATAGATAGATAGATAGATAGATAGATAGATGGCGATAGATAGGGTGTGGGTGATAGATAGATAGAGTGAGGGCAATAGATAGATAGATTGATAGACAGAGTGAGGGCAATAGATAGATAGAGTGATGGCGATAGATAGATAGATAGATAGATAGATAGATAGATAGATAGATAGATAGATAGATAGATAGATAGATAGATAGATAGATAGATAGATAGATAGATAGAGTGATGGTGATAGAGTGAGGGCAATAGATAGATAGATAGAGTGATGGTGATAGAGTGAGGGCAATAGATAGATAGAGTGTGGGGATAGATAGATAGATAGATAGATAGATAGATAGATAGATAGATAGATAGATAGATAGATAGATAGATAGATAGATAGATAGATAGATAGATAGATAGATAGATAGATAGATAGATAGATAGATAAATACATAGATAGATTGAATCTGAGTGAGGGCGATAGATAGATAGACAGAAAGAGTGAGGGAGATAGATAGATAGAGTGAGGGAGATAGACAGACAGACAGACAGACAGGCAGGCAGATATGGGGCGATAGATAGATAGAGTGAGGGTAGATAGATAGATAGATGGATATATAGATAGAGCGATGGCAATAGATAGAGCGATGGCGATAGATAGATAGAGCGATGGTGATAGATAGATAGAGTGAGGGAGATAGATAGATAGATAGATAGAAAGATAGATAGAGTGAATGTGCTAGATAGAGTGATGGTGATAGATAGATAGATAGATAGATAGATAGATAGATAGATAGATAGATAGATAGATAGATAGATAGATAGATAGATAGATAGATAGATAGATAGATAGATAGATAGATAGATAGAGTGAGGGTGATAGATAGATAGATAGATAGAAAGATAGAAAGATAGATAGAGTGAGGGCGATAGATAGATAGATAGACAGATAGACAGATAGAGTTAGGACGATAGATAGATAGATAGAAAGATAGATAGATAGAGTGAGGGCGATAGATAGATAGTGATGGCGATAGATAGATAGCTAGATAGACAGACAGATAGATAGATAGATAGAGTGAGGGAGATAGATAGATAGATAGATAGATAGATAGATAGATAGATAGATAGATAGATAGATAGATAGATAGATAGATAGATAGATAGATAGACAAGACAGATAGATAGATAGATAGATAGATAGATAAACAAGACAGATGGACAGACAGACAGGCAGGCAGGCAGGCAGGCACGCAGGCAGATAGAGGGCGATAGATGGATAGAGTGAGGGTAGATAGATAGATAGACAGACGGACAGGCAGGCAGATATAGGGCGATAGATGGATAGAGTGAGGGTAGATAGATAGATAGACAGACGGACAGGCAGGCAGATATAGGGCAATAGATAGATAGATAGATAGATAGATAGATAGATAGATAGATAGATAGATAGATAGATAGATAGATAGATAGATAGATAGATAGATAGATAGATGGAATCTGAGTGAGGGCCATAGATAGATAGATAGATAGACAGAAAGAGTGAGGGCGATAGATAGGTAGATAGATAGACATATCGTGTGAAACATGGGTACATGGGAGCATCACCAGAAGTAATTATGTCTTGAGATGGCGATAGAGTGATGGTGATAGATAGATAGATAGAGTGTGGGGATAGATAGAGTGTGGGGATAGATAGATAGAGTGGGGGATAGATAGATAGATAGATGGATAGATGGATAGATGGATAGATGGATAGAGTGAGGGCGATAGAGTGAGGGAGAGAGATAGATAGATAGATAGATAGATAGATAGATAGATAGATAGATAGTTAGATAGATAGATAGATAGACGGCACGACTCCGGCACAGGTCTGGCACGTCCGCTGATCGCGTCCGCTGATCGCGTCCGCTGCGCGGAGACATGTCCATCCTCTTTAATGTGCAACTAGAGCGCGTCAGAGAGCTTACACACACTCAATATGGCCGCAATAGATAGATAGATAGATAGATAGATAGATAGATAGATAGATAGATAGATAGATAGATAGATAGATAGATAGATAGATAGATGGCGATAGATAGGGTGTGGGTGATAGATAGATAGAGTGAGGGCAATAGATAGATAGATTGATAGACAGAGTGAGGGCAATAGATAGATAGAGTGATGGCGATAGATAGATAGATAGATAGATAGATAGATAGATAGATAGATAGATAGATAGATAGATAGATAGATAGATAGATAGATAGATAGATAGATAGAGTGATGGTGATAGAGTGAGGGCAATAGATAGATAGATAGATAGATAGATAGAGTGATGGTGATAGAGTGAGGGCAATAGATAGATAGAGTGTGGGGATAGATAGATAGATAGATAGATAGATAGATAGATAGATAGATAGATAGATAGATAGATAGATAGATAGATAGATAGATAGATAGATAGATAGATAGATAGATAGATAGATAGATAGATAGATAGATAGATAGATAGATAGATGATAGATAGATAGATAGATAGATAGATAGATAGATAGATAGATAGATAGATAGATAGATAGATAGATAGATAAATACATAGATAGATTGAATCTGAGTGAGGGCGATAGATAGATAGACAGAAAGAGTGAGGGAGATAGATAGATAGAGTGAGGGAGATAGACAGACAGACAGACAGACAGGCAGGCAGATATGGGGCGATAGATAGATAGAGTGAGGGTAGATAGATAGATAGATATATAGATAGATAGATAGATAGATAGATAGATAGATAGATAGATAGATAGATAGATAGATAGATAGAGTGATGGCGATAGATAGATAGAGAGATAGATAGATGGCGATAGAGATATAGAGTGAGTGCGATAGATAGATAGATAGATAAATAGATAAATAGATAGATAGATAAATACATAGATAGATAGAATCTGAGTGAGGGCGATAGATAGATAGACAGAAAGAGTGAGGGAGATAGATAGATAGATAGAGTGAGGGAGATAGATAGACAGACAGACAGACAGACAGGCAGGCAGATATGGGGCGATAGATAGATAGAGTGAGGGTAGATAGATAGATAGATAGATAGATAGATAGATAGATAGATAGATAGATAGATAGATAGATAGATAGATAGATAGATAGATAGATAGATAGATAGAGTGAGGGAGATAGATAGAGTGAGGGAGATAGATAGATAGATAGATAGATAGATAGATAGAAAGACAGAGTGAGGGCGATAGATACATAGACAGATAGAGTGAGGGCGATAGATAGATAGATAGATAGACAGATAGAGTGAGGGCGATAGATAGAGTGAGGGAGATAGATAGATAGATAGATAGATAGATAGATAGATAGATAGATAGATAGATAGATAGATAGATAGATAGATAGATAGATAGATAGATAGATAGAGTGAGGGTAGATAGATAGATAGAGTGAGGGTAGATAGATGGATAGATAGATGGATAGAGGGATAGATGGATAGATGGATAGATGGATAGATAGAGTGAGGGCGATAGAGTGAGGGAGAGATAGATAGATAGATAGATAGATAGATAGATAGATAGATAGATAGATAGAAAGATAGATAGATAGATAGATAGATAGATAGATAGATAGATAGATAGATAGATAGAAAGATAGATAGATAGATAGAAAGATAGATAGAAAGATAGATAGATAGACAGAGTGAGGGCGATAGATAGATAGATAGAGTGAGGGCGATAGATAGACAGACAGATAGAGTGAGGGCGATAGATAGATAGAGTGAGGGAGATAGATAGATAGATAGATAGATAGATAGATAGATAGATAGAGTGAGGGTAGATAGATAGATAGATAGATAGAGTGAGGGTAGATAGATAGATAGATAGATAGATAGATAGATAGATAGATAGATAGATAGATAGATAGATAAAGTGAGGGCGATAGATAGAGTGAGGGCGATAGATAGAGTGAAGGCGATAGATAGAGTGAAGGCGAGCAATGAGACTGTAAAAAAACTAAAACGAGTCTCTTTGAGGTTATATCAAAGGCTGTGAGCAGTGGTGGTACTGCTGCAGGGTTAAGATTTGTATTTCACCCTGAGGGTGAAGGCAAAAATAGAGAGCCAGAAAGGTGCCCGCTTTTAAGAACTGGCCGTGTTGAGCAACGGCAGGACCCGGCACTCTTAAAGCTCTGCCTAAGAGTGCTCATATGAAACTAACACCTCAAATTAACTGACCACATCAAACTGAATGGTAGGGTGACTAAGCGTCCCGGATTTGCCAGGGCAGTCCCGGTTTCACCAGCTGTACCGTTAGATTTTTGGTAAATTTAGGTCTTGTCCCTGTATTTATAGAGGGTCTAATGAAAACGGTGGAAGGTACCTTATAATGTTTTCCAAAGCAGGGATGGTTATCAATTATTATAATAAAGCACTATAATTAAGAGGCATGATACTGGCTTTTAAAATTGTATTTCACTTATGCTCTTACTGCCTTTTCTGTAATTGTATGGTGGTCAAAACTGTCTTGTACGCTCGTTTGAAGTAGGATTCTATTTTTTTTATTTAAATGTCCCGGTTTTTGGCTTTACAATTCTGGTCAACCTACTACATGAAGTACAAAAGGGGGTGGTGATGGACGGAGCATCTGAACCAATCAAACACTCACACCCAGTCAACAGATCTGGGTTTAATCCATCACTGTTCTTTAGCCCACTCTGCCACCACAGATCAGACATGGCCATATGCAAATCAGTCTGACCCTGTGACTCATGGGAACAGTCCAGCCCGAACTGCCAAGCCATGCCTTCCCTGGACCGAAAACAAGCTTCCTAGGACCGGTTTCTGGCATTTCCGCGGTCTTCAGCCAGGCTTGCTTGAATCCAGTGGCAAAGTGAGCAAGGGACTCACGTCTGAGCATACCCTGCCAACTTATGCTGAGTCAGCGCTCTTTTAAAATTGCTATTTTTAAAAAATACCTGTATTAGATTTGGGGAATTAGGAATCTAGGAATTCTCATCCATGTCCTCGCCACTTGCCCTGAAGCTCTCCCCTAAGACCTCCACCCCTAGGCCTACTCAATCGGGCCGAAGGAGGAGGAGTCGGAGGCAGGGCTCAGGTACTAAAGCTCTTCCCAACACAGGAGCCGGCAATTGTGTCTTGTGTTGCCGCGCGGACCGCTGCTGATACAGCGCTCTTTTAAAATTGCTTGTTTGCAAATAAAAATTTTTTAAAATACCTGTATTAGAATTGGGGAATTAGGAAGCTGGGAATTCTCATCCGTGTCCTCGCCGCTTGCCCTGAAGCTCTGCTAAGACCGCCACCCCTAGGCCTAGCCAGTCGGCCCGAAGGAGGAGGAGTCGGAGGCGGGGCTCAGGTACTAAAGCTCTTCCCAGCGTGGGAGCGGGCAATTGTGTCTTGTGTTGCCGCGCGGACCACTTCTGATACAGCACTCTTTTAAAATTGCTTGTTTGCACATTATTATTTTTTTTAATTACCTGTATTAGAATTGGGGAATTAGGAATCTGAGAATTCTCATCCGTGTCCTCGCCGCTTGCCCTGAAGCTCCGCTAAGACCTCCACCCCTAGGCCTAGCCAATCGGCCCGAAGGAGGAGGAGTTGGAGGCGGGGCTCAGGTACAAATGCAGGCCACCGAGCGGAAGCGCAGCGAACGTGCGCAGCCCGTCCACACCAGCCGGGCCCAGGGGCCAGCCCCCCTGTACGAGCTGCCATTTATTCTTCGGAGGATCCAAAAAAGTTAAATCTACTAGACCTCCTGCCTTGCCCTGCCACTCGCGCACGCCTTGACCACCTAGGCATCTCTCATAGGCGCAACTCTTCAGCACCCTGGCTTACCACTTCTGGAGAAAGCCATAAGCCCGCCAAGGCCCAGGACAGAGACCCCACGCTACGCATCCTTTACCTTAACACCCGCTCCCTAGTCAAGAATCAACTAGATCTTTCTCCTCCTGTTGTCAGAAAAGCCAGACATATTCTTCATCACCGAAACCTGGCTTAACAGAGACTCCACCCCTGACAGCCTGGCAGCCCTCCCCGACACCTATTACATCCTACAGGTTAACCACGCTCCAGAAAAAATGGGATGGGGAGTAGCGGCCATCATACATAAACACCTTGTCTTCACTTTAATGTCCCACTTAAACCTCCCAGCAACAGACAATATGATCATCAAACTTGATTACAAGGCTGGTTTGCTTATCTGTGTCCTTATATACAGACCCCCTCAGCTCATGCCCTCATTCCCCCTTTTACTGAGTGAACTGCTGGATCCCCTGGTCACGGATCACGATAAAATTCTCCTACTGAGTGACCTAAATTATTGGTGCATCGATGATGCAGGCGCCCCCTACGCCGCTGAATTAATGGAACTACTTCTCAATCTTAATCTCAGTCATCATATCTCCTCCGCGACTCACACTAAAGGCCACACCCTGGACCAAGCCTGGTCCACCAACCTCACAGTATCCATGCCCAACATCTCCCCTTGCATCTGGTCGGACCACCATCTAATAAACTTCTCCATTTCTATCCCTACATATAGCAAGCCACCGGCGCCCGAAGGGGGCCTGGTCAGGAAATGGACCACCCTCGAATACCCCTGCTTTTTTGGATAGCCTAGCCCACTCCATCCCCGAAGACACTCTGGATGTGGACCTAACTGAAGCTAACATCTCGAACTGGCTATTAGCAGCTAGCAACACACATGCTCCTCTTAAAAAACTAAAAATCGCTCGGCGCTCGGATGTCCAAAGATGGTTCTCTCAAGACCTCAGGGCTCGGAAGCTAGATTCCCGCCAAAAAGAGCGGAAATGGAGGCAGGCCTATGCCCCAGATGCTAAACTTCATATCTAGCTGCCCGCTCAGACTATAAAATGGCCATCATCTCAGCTAAAGCCACCTACTTCTCTGAAAAAATCGAGAAATCAAATAACAAATCTAAAGACATCTTTGCCATAGTCAATGAGCTATCTAATTCCGAGAGAACCTTCCCCAAAATCGTGCCCACCCAACAACTGTGTGACTCTCTCAACAACTACTTCTTAGATAAGATCGCCACCATTAAAGCCAGTATTTCAGTCGCCCACCCCAAGACAGCTCCCCCCACCGCATCTCATAGTGTCCACACTCATGACCACTTCCCACCCATTGATATCCATTCCTTACAGGTCCTACTGGTGAGGGTGAAATCCGGCTCTCCCAGGGACTGCTGCCCTCTGCATATCTTAAAAGATACCATCTCGGTCCTTCCGCTTTCTTCCTGACCCTCCTCAATGAATCACTCTCCCAGGGAAGGGTCCCTATTGCCTTTAAAGAGGCGGTCGTCGTCCCCCTCCTGAAAAAAACAGGCGCAGACCCTGCAAACCCCTCGAACTACAGGCCGATTTCCCTTATCCCCTACCTGGCCAAAGTCCTTGAGGCACACGTTACCACTCATCTGTCCAACTTCATAGAACAGTCCAACTACCTAGACCCTCAGCAGGCTGGGTTCCGCCCTGCACACTCCACCGAAACAGTTATTACCGCAGTCATGGACGCACTCCGAGGAAATGCCGATAAAGGGATACCACAGGCCCTGATCCTTCTGGACCTGTCAGCCGCGTTTGACACTGTCAACCATACCATCCTTTTGGACCATGCCAAACAGGCCAGCGTCTGCAACTCAGCATATAATTGGATCAGATCCTTCCTTAGTGACCGCACTCAAGCGGTCCGCCTAGCCCCTTTCAACACTTCTAAGCTCCCCACTTCCTGCGGGGTCCTCAGGGATCCTCACTGTCCCCCCTTCTGTTGAATCTGTACCTCTCCCCCCTGACCAGGTCTCTGAAGGAATTCAAGGCCACCACGTTTAACTACACCGATGACCTTCAATTGATCTTCACTATAGACAACTTCCCTGATTCCATCCGGGAGTTCCATGGCACCCTGCTTCACATCCGCCAATGGATGGATCTCAACCATTTAAAACTTAACCCCGGAAAAACTGAGCTAGACCTCTTCGGTAAAGGTCAGACACTCTGGGGCCCCCACTATTGGCCCCCAGAACTCGGGCCGCTCTGATCCCCTCTCCCTTTGCTAAAAGCCTAAGAGTTATCATCGATAAGGATCTCTCCCTAAAAGCCCAAAAAGGCGCGGTCGTGTCCTCCTGTTTTTCAGCTCCGCAAGATCAGGAAGATCAGTAGGATGCTCACTCAATCAGCCCTGATCCAAGAGGTAATTGCCCTGGCATTATCTCATCTGGACTACGCTAACTCCATCTACTTAGGCCTTCCACTCTGCCTCACCAAGCATATCCAACTGGCCCAGAATCAGGCAGCTAGACTGATCCATCGGCAACCACGTTGGCAGTCCGCCAGGCCTCTGCTGAAAAATCTCCACTGGCTCCCCATTCCCCAACGAATCGCCTTCCCCAACGAATCGCCTTCAAGGCGGCCTGTATTATTTTTAAATCTATTCACACGGCCACAGCCCCCAATTTATCAGCAGCCTCCTGGCCAGATACGTCCCCTCCCGTAACCTCCACTCCGCTAACCTCCATCTCTTGACCACTCTCTCCTTCAAACTCCACCGCCAAGGAGACCGCAGGTTTGAGACTCTGGAACCTAGACTTTGAAAACTCCCTCCCTATGGAGATTCGGTCCTGCAGCAAACTCCTAGATTTTAGAAGACTGCTCAAAACGTGGTTATTCACACAGGCCCACGTATAGTCCTCTGCAGGCCCCGGCACACACTAGACTCAGCGCCATAAAACCTTCCGTGTACGTGCGCTCTATAAGATACTATTAACATTAACAACAAAGCGGTACAAAAGGGGGTGGTGATGGAAGGAGCATCTGAACCAATCAAACACTGACACCCAGTCAACAGATCTGGTTCCTTTTGTACCGCTTTGTTCGCCATAAGTTCGCAGAATATGCTCAGACGTGAGTCCCTTGCTCACTTTGCCACTGGATTCAAGCAAGCCTGGCTGAAGACGGCTGATATGCCAGAAACCGGTCCTAGGAAGCTTGTTTCCGGTCCAGGAAAGGCATGGCTTGGCAGTTCGGGCTGGACTGTTCCCATGAGGCACAGGGTCAGACTGATTTGCATATGGCCATGTCTGAACTGGGGTGGCAGAGTGGGCTACAGAACGGTGATGGATTAAACCCAGATCTGTTGACTGGGTGTGAGTGTTTGATTGGTTCAGATGCTCCGTTCATCACCACCCCCTTTTGTACCGCTTTATTCGCCATAAGTTGGCAGGGTATGCTCAGACGTGAGTCCCTTGCTCACTTTGCCACTGGATTCAAGCAAGCCTGGCTGAAGACGGCTGAAATGCCAGAAACCGGTCCTAGGAAGCTTGTTTCCGGTCCAGGGAAGGCATGACATGGCAGTTCAGGCTGGAATGTTCCCATGAGGCACAGGGTCAGACTGATTTGCATATGGCCATGTCTGAACTGGGGTGGCAGAGTGGGCTAAAGAACAGTGATGGATTAAACCCAGATCTTTTGACTGGGTGTGACTGTTTGATTGGTTCAGATGCTCCATCCATCACCACCCCCTTTTGTGCCTCTTTGTTTGCCATAAGTTGGCAGGGTATGCTCAGACGTGAGTCCCTTGCTCACTTTGCCACTGGATTCAAGCAAGCCTCACTGAAGACGGCTGAAATGCCAGAACCCGGAGGAAGCTTGTTTCCGGTCCAGGGAACGCATGGCTTGTCAGTTCGGGCTGGACTGTTCCCATGAGGCACAGGGTCAGACTGATTTGCATATGGCCATGTCTGAACTGGGGTGGCAGAGTGGGCTAAAGAATGGTGATGGATTAAACCCAGATCTGTTGACTGGGTGTGAGTGTTTGATTGTTTCAGATGCTCCGTCCATCACCACCCCCTTTTGTACAACCTACTACATGGGCATACCCATAATACAATTAATAAAAGTGAGTGTATTTAGTGCGGGTACCCCGTGAGAGCTGCTGATTTCAGCCAAAGCAGCAACGGCCCAATACGTGTGATATAAAGTGGTTTATGGTTGAAAGGCGGAGCTGCACAGTTGGAACACTACGCTGACCTGCCTTGCAGGCTGCACACTCCTCAGGGGTTCCCCCCATCAGGCCAAATGTATTTGTAAACCAGCGAAGCAGACATTTTAAGTGCCTTTAGGGCTCCCTCACCAAATGTTGCGGCTGGGGGGAAGGTGGGGCTAGTTTTGCATCACTCTGAGTTAATGCTCCTACTTTACGTGCCCATCATCAGCACATTCTCTCCAGATTTGAGTAGCTGCAACCCCCTACCTTCAGCCAAGAGTCCATCCCCCTGTGTGAGGAAGATTAGCCAGGGGATCCGTGAAGGGGACACCGTTTGTCATTTTCACTTGTCACTGGAATGCACTACTAGCACCTTGTAGGAGACATCATTGTATAAGAAACAAGCCCTGCTATTGGTGTGTGCACCGTGTCTGGCTCATCACCGGCGACTAAAACGTGCAGTCTTAATGGTTGGTCCGTCGCTGCTTCTGGTATGATGCTTGTACCGCGTGAAGCTCAGCACTGTTTAACCCCATGGCCACGGCGGTAATTCCGCCGTGGCGCTAAGGGGGAGGGGGGCCGCGCGGTGCCGCCATGCTCGTGACGGAACCACATTTTCACGAGCCACGTGCACGCTGTGCTTGTGACGGAGTGGTTCCGTCACGGCCCCGCCCGCTCAATAGAACGCACCGTGCAGGCGCGGAATTGATGCTGCTCAGGCGCGGCGGCCGGGCCGTGACGGAACCATTCCGTCACCAGCACAGCGCGTCCCTGGCTCGTGACGGAGTGGTTCCGTCACCAGCACAGAAAGGGTTAAGGACCGGCACTGACACTGGGTAATACATGTTCGTCATTTTTTTTTATGGTGCATGCCTGCCGAGGTAATGGGCCCGTATTGCCCCTAGTGTGAAACATGAACTACACAAGGCTCACCACTGTCTCTGGTGAATACTTGCAGTGTTTAAGGACCGCCACTCTCTGGTGCAATGCCTGCTTTACACGAGGCTCTGACAGCGTGAAGAGAATGCCAGCCGCAGTGAGAGTTGGGGTACATAGGGTGGTCCCGGGGCACCGCACTCGCGGGGAGGTTAGGGCTGCTTTCAAGCTCATCTCCTTCACAGCAACTTGGCATTTCAGGCAGGACTAGCCTCTGCTGTAATTCTGGTTCCAGTTACCTGTAATGAGTAGCGCCAAGTTGTCTCGGGGCAAACATTTACGCTCTATAAATAAGTCACATCAAATTCCTAAATGGGTTTACTTGTGAAAGTAACACTGTTCTTTGTGGTTCTTAAACATAAAAGGCATGATCAAGTACATTTTCAAGGAGGAAAAAGACACACAATATTAAATGGGCAGTAGGGCCCTTCAAAAGGAAAATTATATTTCTGCACAAATAAACATACTTCTACATATGTTGCGTATATAACTGTTTCTATACAACTACAATTGGCATAGCTGTCAAGGAGTCCTCCCGATGTGAGAATTCAAAAACGTCATATGTTTGCTTCAAGGCTAGAAGTGCATGTCTACCTGTTCCTTTTTGCCTTTGGTGAATTAGACCCAAAGATTACAGAAAATAAAACAAAAAATAATAATGGCAAGTGTTTGGGCGCCCTCTGGTGGTTGTCTGAAGAACTTGTACCAATTAAAGCTCCTTAATGTTTACTGTGTATGGCACATATATGTGTTTTTAGGCTAGCGCATGCGTCTCGCTTGTGAGACACTTGGTAAACAAGCTCTCGGCATTGCGTGGCGGGGGCGCGGGGGAGCGGATTCCTTTGAAGTCTGATGCCGAGGCTGTGCTATGTGCACGCGCCCTGCTCACATGCACTGTAGGCAATCCCTCTTTGGGTGCACTTCTGAAAGCCCTTACTTTAATCTCGCCAAAGCATCCCTAACGGGATGTCTGAGGCCGAGACCTAAAAAGGATGTGTACAGCCAAATGTTCCTTATTGGTAGCAATTAACTGTCCCAGCTGGTGGGCTGCTGCTTACTCTGTCTGGGGCAACACAGAGGATGCCAGTAACGACTACAGAGGAGGCGTACTCACGATTGAGCTGATACCTCAGTGTATATTTTCGAAACTGCATCACAGCCCCCCTCACGCTTCGCTCTCTCGTGCTCCAGATGGCGCTGCTTCATTTATGGAATCAATCCAGGTGAGGGTGACCAATCTCTCTCTTCTCGGCAGGCGATTTAGCACACCCTCGGGGCCCACAATCTCTTGTGCCGGTCGCCCTGCATTGCTTGTAGGCCTCCCTCTGCAGCGCCGCAGGCCATTAACCCCATCACGGGTCGGGCGGCAAGGAGATCAGTGCAGGACTTCTCCCAAGCCTAGGGGTCCCAGGCGATGCCAGCACTCCTCCCAGGGTCTCTCCCACCTCACCTCCAGTTACGCGGAGGGGAACCCGGCACCTCCACCGGCATGCCGACTACGTGCACTCCCCTCAGGTCAGCCGCAGGCCCAAGGACGAATCGGGCAGGCCGCACCTCTTGGTACAAATTATGGTGCCTCTTCACGGTTTTACAGGGCAAGAGCTGTATGTGGCAGCTCCACAGCGTTTCCAAAACAGAGTCAGCACAGAGAGGGGCTGAACAGGCGGTTAGATGTATGGATTAATGCAAGATAGAGTTAATGGCTTAACGGAGCTCCGCTACAGCGCAGCCATTCTCCTAGCCGGCAAGCTCCACCCACCCTCTGATATCTAAAGTTAATGATTGCTGTCCTCCCACCTACCAGTGCTGCTGCTAGTGAAAAACAAAAACTGTAAATTATCTAGGTATGTAAGAAACGTTAATGGCATTACAGTGTCATGTGTGTGCCCTTGAATGTTCATTCTCAGACATACTGTTGCTGGTTCATGTAACTGGATACATTAAAAAAAATTATCGCAGCTGTGTGGAGGGCAAGCATTTTAATGTGGCAGCACTTAACCCCTGCCCAGTCAAAACATGTACTCCTGACTACCATCATGTGGGTATCAATCTATCATCAATAAAAACTTTCTTTCGGTTTTGTTTGCAAACCATAAAAGTGCAGATACAGTAATACAAAGTTCATTGTGCTTTAAAAATAGACCATATCAGGATATAAAAAGTAAAAAATTAACATCACAAAAAAGGGAATACACAATTTTACCTGAATACAATTAATACAAACTCAGAAAAATTTGATTAGGGAGTCATTACAAATCCAGGCATTTTCTATACTTTACAATTGATTTTAAAAATTCAAGTACATGGAGAATACTGTCACCATGTAATAGTTGTAAATACATCATAGCTGGTCTGATCTGACGAAAGTTACGTTTTCTTAAAAGTGACACCAGTTAGCGTTTACGGGGGTATTCATAATATCTACATAAAAACATAAAATGCAGCATATCCTGTGGAGATTTTCCGTCGCAGCCGCAGGGAGCTGCTACTTTACTAAAAATAGCAGTTCTTGCCCTAACAAGCAAATAATAAAATTGATTCAGACAAAATCTGGTAAGTAAAAAATTTACATATGAGGTCAGAGCGCCCATTAAATAAGGCTCAATAGATGCGGATGTCTTTAACATAATATATTTTCTGACACTCGGTTTCTGAATCTCTGTGGCTTCCCTCCGAATCTTTCTTTCCATGAGGATGGCCAGTTTTATTGCCTCCGGGTCCCTCTTAGTGATGCAGTCAGGAATTTCAAACAACTCACTACGCCCCAATCTGAGGAAGCATGTCTTCAGATATTTCAGCCATGGTATAGCTAGTGCATTATCCTGGGACAGACAGTCTCTTACAATTAGGTGCATAAGAGGGATATCGGGATTTAGCCATAGTTTTAACCAGCAGGTCAGTGGGCGTAAGGAGAAAATATCAGTGACATATTGTGTCCCCAGTTCTTCGTGGACAGCTAAGTTAAGCGTGCCCGGGGGGACACACAGAAGATGTTTCAAAAACGAATTCTCCACAATCTGGAGTTGCTCTCCCGCAATATACCCCCAAATTTCACTACCATATACTGCTGTAGCCACTGATTTGGCATTGTATAATTGCAGCATAGCACTAGTAGGTTTATTCCCCCAGTTTAGCTGCAAAGTTAAATATCGATGCATTCACCCTAGCAACATCCCCTTTCTTTTTAAGAACATGCGGGCCCCAGTTTAGTTTGTTGTCAAAAATGACCACAAAATAGGAGAACGTGTTGGATGTAGGAATTGTTGCATCTCCCACTTTGAATAAAAAGTTCCTTCTGGGTTGCTGACCTACCTGCATGATAAACGATTTAGAGTTGTTAATCGTTAAATCCCTATCTGTCAGGAAGGACTTAAAAGCAGTTAAAAGAGCTTGAAGGCCTCTTTCAGTCCTAGATATGAGGACTGCATCGTCCGCATATAATAGGACCGGAATACCCCGGCGTCAACTCTGGGAAATGTCAGCCGCCACCTTCTGAAGAGCGCTATCTAGGTCATTAATATAAAAATTAAACAGAAGAGGAGCCAGAATACATCCTTGTCGGACTCCTCTTCTGATATTAAAATTCTTCGTCACACTCAGATCTTGGGAGAATCTAACATTCGCTCTGGTATTGCTATGTAAGTCTTCTAGGAAGTCTACAATACCACCATCAATCCCCTTCGCCCTCATGAACTGCTACAGATTCCGTCTGTTCACACAGTCAAAAGCTGAAGACAGGTCCATGAAGGCGAGGTGGATGGTTCCCCTATGTGCCACTGTATATTTACTTAATATTAATAAAAGATTGAGGCATTGGGTTGTCGTAGAACGGCCACTGCAGAAGCCATACTGGGAGATGGACATAATATTATCCTCGACCCAGATTGTGAGTCTCTGCAGCAGTACCCTTCCTATTACTTTCACCATAGAGTCTATGAGTGAAATGGGTCTATAACAAGGTGCACTACGTTTATCTCCTTTTTTAAAAACCGGTACAATTGTGGAAACCCCCCAGGACTGAGGGCATCCACTAAGTACTGCAGCATTACAAACGGACTCCAAAATCGGGGCCCAAAAGGAAGGCTCAGGCTTGAATAAATCAGGGGGATCCCATCTGGACCAGGTGTTTTCCCGGCTGTTAATCCTAGAATTCTTTCAAGGATTTCACCCCTTCCAATTGTGATTTTGTTACCACTAAAAACAGGTGTCGAGCTATCAGTTTCTTCCAGGGGACAGGCATATAAATGCTCAAAGTGGATTTCCCAGTCCTCCTTAGATATGCGACATTCAAGACCGTCTCCTGTCTCCTGGACAAGAAATGTTTTTTTTACTGTGCCCCAAAACTTAGAACTATTCTTGAGGGTTTCAGGGTCCAGTAAATAGTTCCATGCCTCATCCCTTAAGGTCTCCTTGCGTTTGGCTAGCGATGTCTTATAATCCTTCCCACATATTTTTACATTAGCCTGCACTCTTGGTTTGGAAGCTAGGGCTACCTTTAAATTGCTAGCTGCTTTTGAGCAATGATGATCAAACCACTTAGGGCCCTCGCCTTCGTTAGTCTGTTTTTTAGTTGGCTCAGACAACAGCTCCGTGACCCTATCAGAGATTGTCTGGAATGCCACTAACACCTTCTTATGCTGGTGCCCCCCCCCGTGTGCAGGTAACAATTTCATCTGCACACAGCATTTTAATAACTTTATAAAATAATTCAGGGGTAACTTGGGTCCATTTAAGTCTGCGCCTTCCATCAGTTGTGCTCAATACTCCCTGTCTGGGATTTGACCCCACTTTTGCAGTCCAGGGTCCTGTTAAACATAGAGAGAGGGGATTATGATCACTAAATTCACTCTCCTCAATTAAAAAAGAATCTACGAATGTCTTCATAGGGGATGAAATCAGCACATAATCATTAAATGTCCCCTTCCCATGTCCCATAAAAGTGGGTACCCCAAGTCTAGTAAAGGGGTCCATCAGAGCCGTGGTGGGTGTCATATCAAAATCATTCAACATATCATTAAGCAACTCCCCCTCAATCGAATGCTAAAAATGAAAGCCGTGAGTTCGAGGGCAACTCAGTTCAGAGATGCATGTAAGTAGGGGGTCATCACAAGGATGTATGTTAAAATCACCCATGACCATGAGGTTGTGCAGGCTGCGACTCATAGACTTATTAATAAAAGCATTCAAAGAATATATATGATTATGATCCAAGCATGAATACAATGAGTTATTAAAATTTACCAAGCCAGCTATACAATTTTCTCCTTTTAAAATTAAAGCAAGAATACCTGGGTTAGAATACGAAACTGTGCGTACTTTGCAAGACAACACTACAGAAATATAAATAACCAGTCCCCCCTTTGCTCTTCCCCTGTTGGAGGCAGTTGCTGGGACAAAGTATGCCTTATATCCTTCAAGGAGGTGATTACATTCGCCCGACCATGTTTCTTGCAAACAGATTATCAGGGTACTGCTTAATATAAGTGATCCAGCAAGGGTCCCCTATCTTGGCAGCTAATCCTGCAATATTCCAGGAGACAACAATGTTAGAACTCCCCTTGTGTGGTCTGTCCTCCACGGCTCCCGGGTCATTCAGCCTCCCTCCTCCCTAATCATCAGGTATCTTGAGTCAATCTCAGGCTTCCAGGCCAAACAGAATTTCAAATCTGTTATGGACTGGAAGTCCGTGCCCATTCCTAATTGGGTTGCTGAAAGTATTCTGTTGTAGTCTGGGGAGAGAACATTCCGGGTGAAATCTCACCCTAGACTGGTCTCCCATTCGCCAATTTCCGCCCTGGTTGAATCTTATCGGGCCCCTCCCAAGTGAAGGCCTATAGAAAAACCCTAAGGGTAAGAGTTCAATTGCCGTACCCGTCATCCGCTGGTGGCATTGACCACTTGATAATAGGCGACCAGCGATGAGAGAGTTATCAAAGTTAGCAATGATACAGTCCCCGCTACCTGTCTTATTGGATCTACCTATCCACCTAACCCTGCGTACCATTATTATGCTATTAGAAATATTCACCCCACCTGAAGTGTTTTGACTGAGCCAAAACGTAGTTTTATTCCATAATTGTTCATAGCTCTCAATCTCGCCTGGAGAAAGAGCAGGAACATGGCCCAGTATGACCACGTATGGGACGGCTTCTGGTGGGAGATCGATAACCACGGGTCTTTGTGCCACCAGGTCCCTCGCCAGTCCTTTGAAAAGAATCAGGTATAGGTGTTCATCCTCCCTGTACTTGGAGGATGTGATGGGCGGGCGTTCCCTCTCGTGTTTCCACTAGAGTTACTGACACCAGCTATAGCCATGGGGCTTAAGCTGCTCGGTACTGGATCAGCCACCTTGGTACTGTTACCGACTGTCCTATCCTTCCTACTGGGAGGGGGTGTTGTTTTTGCATTTATGTGTACTGTGTCTGTCGCTTTCAGACAGTTCACCATTGAAGACTCCAAAAGCGAAAGCCTTGACTCTATCCCACTTAGTTTTGCATATAAGAGGTTCCAACAGAATTTGCATCATGCACTCTAATTTCCCCCAGAAATCTCCCCCACCGTAACTACAGTGCATTGTTCCTCCATCACACTGGGAATAATCAATAGTGTTTCTATGATCTTTTTTTCCGGTGTCATGTATTTCTGCCGTGGTCACCACCTTACAGCCTGCATCTATGTGGCTCTGTTTGGTTACCCTAGCTTTTTTTGAGATAATGCTGTTTTGTTTTTTTAACAGTTCGAAACTAACTTTTGTTTCGGTGCTCTAGCCCGTAGTCTAGACTTTACTGGGCTAGGTACCAACTCTGGCGACCCAGAAATCATAGTGTCACTTACTGAGGAGATATCGTCCTCTGCCTAGGCAACCGTTATTTGGCCAGGAGGAGGAGTAGTTTGTATCTGGTTATTTGCTAGGGCAGGAGTAACTGGTAATCTGCCAAATATGGGGTCTATAGAAAGCCTACGTTCTGTCAGAATAATTTCCTTGTTAACGGCTGACTCAGCCTTAGTCAAATAAGCATCTAAGGTCCTAACCATCCCTGAACCACCTACATCTTTCCGTCGTGCCATTGTAGGATACAAATAAATCTGAGTATCTTACTTAGAAAAGTGGGCTAACCTAGAGTAGAGGGATGAACCTAGGGGATGATGTCGATGTTATTAGCACCACCTGGTTTGCTAAACCCAGCAATTCTAGTACAAAATGTATATATACACACAAATATATCCTGAGAGGCAATGAATAATATTACGGCCAGTAAAGATAAAATATTAGTTTTTTATACATTAAAACGAGTTATTCCCTAAATGCTGAGTAGCTACAGTTAGCGTGTTCCACAAAATATCTTTAGAACAGTACCTTACAAATATATGAACTGTTCAAGGTACTATGCAGTTACTCACAAAGTTTATGACGAATTTTAGGGGGGTGGCCTGGCCCGGCCTCTTCTGGCCCCTAACGGCCACAGACTTTCCCGCCCTTGTCCCTGGCTTAACCCGCGCGCCTCCCGCGATGCGTGTGGCCCTGCCGAACAAGTAGGTGGCGGCTGGCGCGTTTAGCGCGTCACCCTCGGCGACCTTCACAGGGCTTGTGGGTGATGTAGTTTAGGCGGTCTGCCGTTCCCCTCACGACGGATTCCCAAGGTGTTACTGGCCGTTTCCCTCAGGGCTTGGTAGTGAGGCAGGGACCTTCCCGCACCAGCAAGGCTCCTCACAGCAGGAGCATCCGCGGTGCGTGGGGCCCCGCCGAACAAGTAGGTGGCGGCTGGCGCATTTAGCGCATCATCCTCGGCGACCTTCACAGGGCTTGTGGGGGATGTAGTTTAGGCTGTCGGCCGTTCCCCTCATGGCGGATTCCCAAGGTGTTGCTGGCCGTTTCCCTCACGGCTTGGTAGTGAAGCAGGGACCTTCCCGCACCCGCAGCAGCAAGGCTCCTCACAGCAATAGCATCCGTGGTGCGTGGGGCCCTGCCGAACAAGTAGGTGGTGGCTGGCGCGTTTAGCGCGTCACCCTTGGCGACCTTCACAGGGCTTGTGGGGGATGTAGTTTAGGCTGTCGGCCGTTCCCCTCACGGCGGATTCCCATGGTGTTGCTGGCCATTTCCCTCACGGCTTGGTAGTGAGGCAGGGACTTTCCCGCACCCGCAGCAGCAAGGCTCCTCACAGCAGGAGCATCATGTGGGTAAAACAAAGCCCCTCTCCTGGTAATGATTCTGAACCCCTTGCATGCGGCGCGAATTTTCACGCTGTGCAGGGATGTAAATAAGTGGACGGGATTCTGATGGCCTCCGGCCGTCCTCCGCACATGCCCACCGTGATGCGTGATGGCTTCCGGCTGCCATGAGCATGCAAGGGGTTAAAAACTATTTTAGGGTAGGGCACATAGTCTGGTGATGGCTACGATGGTAAAAAAGACCTAAAATTGGTTATCATCTAGCACTGGCTAGTCAATAGTGAATAACATGTTACGTGCTGACAGATTTCAACCTACCTTTTAAGCTTTGATTTTTTTTTTTTGCTTTATCAGCAGCGCTTTGGATAAAAACAATGTTTTGAAAACTTTAAATAGGTAAACCACCTACAAGATAGACCATAATGGCAATGTTACAATGTGCTTTGTAAATGGCACTGTAAAGGATCACTGCATTCTATCAATCAATCAATCACAAAATTTGTAAAGCGCGCTACTCACCCGTGAGGGTCTCAAGGCGCTGAGGAGGGGGGGGACGCTACTGCTCGAACAGCCAGGTCTTGAGTTGTTTCCTGAAGGAGAGATGGTCCTGGGTCAGCCGAAGGTGGGTGGGGAAGGGAGTTCCATGTCTTGGCCGCCAGGTAGGAGAAGGATCTTCCTCCGATGGTGGGTTTCCGAGCTTGAGGGACGGATGCAAGGGTGAGGCTGGTGGATCGGAGCTGGCGGGTGGGTGTGTAGAAAGTGAGGCGGCTGTTGAGGTACTTCGGGCCTGTGTCGTGGAGAGCCTTGTGCACGTGGGTGAGGAGTCGGAACGTGATCCTTTTGTTGACTGGGAGCCAGTGCAGGTCTCTCAGGTGGGTAGAGATGGGGCTGCGCGAGGGATGTTCAGGATGAGTCGTGCTGAGGCATTCTGGATTCGCTGCAGTCTCTTCTGGAGCTTGGCTGTGGTTCCCGCGTAGAGGGTGTTCCTGTAGTCCAGGCGGTTGGTGACGAGGGCCTGGGTGACCGTCTTTCTGGTGTCGGTGGGGATCCACCGGAAGATCTTGCGAAGCATGCGCAGGGTGTTGAAGCAGGAAGACGAGACGGCGTTAACTTGCTTGGTCATAGTGAGGGAGGAGTCCAGGATGAATCCCAGGTTGCGTGCGTGGTCCGTTGGTTTGGGTGCGGTGCCCAGGGCAGGTGGCCACCAGGAGTTGTCCCAGGCCGAGGGAGATGGTCCTAGGATGAGGACCTTTGTTTTGTCCGAGTTCAGTTTCAGGCGGCTGGTCTTCATCCATTCTGCGACGTCTTTCATTCCTTCCTGGAGGTTGGCTTTGGCGGTGGCGGGGTCGTTGGTGAGGGAGAGGATCAGCTGGGTGTCGTCGGCGTAGGAGATGATGTTGAGGTTGTGTTGGCGGGCGATGGCTGCGAGAGGGCTCATGTAGACGTTGAAGAGGGTGGGGCTGAGCGAGGATCCTTGCGGGACGCCACAGATGACTTCGGAGGCCGCAGATCGGAACGGGGGAGGCGGACTCTCTGGGTTCTTCCGGTGAGGAATGAGATGATCCATTTCAGGGCTGCTCCTTGGATTCCAGTGTTGCTGAGGCGCTGTATCAGGAGTGCGGTGGCAGACGGTGTTGAAGGCCGCAGTTTCCCCGTTGTCGAGCAGGGACCTGATGTCGTCGGTGGCTGCGATGAGGGCGGTCTCGGTGCTGTGGTTTGCTCGGAAGCCGGACTGAGAGGGGTCGAGGGACCCGTTGGTTTCGAGGAAGGCGGAGAATTGTCTGTTGACGGTCTTCTCGATGACTTTGGCTGGAAAGGGGAGGAGTGAGATGGGGCGGAAGTTCTTGAGGTCCGTGGGGTCCGCGGTGGGTTTCTTCAGGAGGGCGCTAAGTTCGGCCTGTTTCCTGCTCTCCGGGAAGGTGGCGGATTCGAAGGAGCTGTTGATGACGAGTCGGAGTTGGGGTGCGATGATGGAGGCGGCTTTGTTGTAGACGTGGTATGGGCAGGGGTCGGTGGGGGAGCCGGAGTGGATGGTGTTCATCAGGCCGGTGGTGTCTTCGGTGTTGACAGGGGTCCAGGTGCAGAGGGTGGTGGTGGCGGGTTTCGGTTCGGTGGTGGGATGCGTGGTCGTTGTGGTCGGAGTGCCGAAGCTGTTGTGTATGTCGGTGATCTTGCGGTGGAAGAACGAGGCGAGAGAGTCGCAGATGTCTTGCGAGGGTGTGATGTCGTTGTTGCTGGCGCTGGGGTTGGAGAGCTCTTTGACGATGTTGAAGAGTTTCTTGCTGTTGTGGGTGTTGTTGTCCAGTCGTTCTTTGAAAGCTGTCTTCTTGGTGGTGCGCATCAGCTGGTGGTGTTTGCGGGTGGCGTTCTTGAGGGCTTCCATGTTTTCTGTTGTCTGGTTGTGGCGCCAGGCTTTCTCAAGGGTGCGGCAGGTTGTCTTGGAGTTCTTGAGGTCGTTGGTAAACCAAGAGGCTTTCCGGCTGCCCGGTCTTCTGGGAGGCCTCTTCAGAGGTGCGAGTTCAACGGCGCAGTCGGTGAGCCACTGTGTGAGGTTGCGGGCTGCTTCGTCGGGGTCTGGTGTGTTGGTGGGCGGGTTCTGGCTTTGGGTGGTGGTGAGCTGGTCGGCGGTGATCTTGCTCCAGTTTCTGCGGGGAGCCTGCTGCAGGTGCTGGTGGGTAGTGATTCTCCTGAAGTCGAAGTGGACGCAGCTGTGGTCAGTCCAGTGTAGTCCGGTGGAGTGGCTGAAGGCGATGTGCTTGCTGGAGGAGAAGACCGATGTAGTCTGTGGAGGTGAGGGCGTGCTGACTGACCAGGTCTGCGATGGCTTCGCTGAATTGAGTGCGTGGTCCCGGGGGCCTTTAGATGAGAGTGCCCCTGAGGGTGGTCTTGGGGTCCATGTGTATCTGGAAGTGAAGGTGCTCGGCGGCGGTGAGGGTGTCGTCTGAGTTGGTCGTGATGCGGATGGTGTTTCTGTGGACGATGGCGATGCCTCCTCCGGTTTGGTTGACGCAGTCCCTCCGGATGTTCTTGTAGCCATCCGGGATGGCTATGGCGATGTCGGGGGCTGAGGAGGCGTTCATCCAGGTTTCTGTGAGGAAGGCGACGTCTGGTGATGTTGTGTCGCGGAGGTTCCAGAGTTCGGCGGCGTGCCTGTGGACGGAGCGGGTGTTGAGCAGGATGCCCTTGAGGTGGTTGTTGCTGGTGCTCGGCTTGGTGGGTGCGGTGACGGTTCGGAGGCAGGTGAATTTGCAGGCTAGGCAGGTGAGGGTCCGTGGGTCCGCTTCGGGGTGGCGCAGTGGCAGGCGGGCTTTCGGTCGGCTTTGAGTCCGTGGAGGGTGGCGGCGTCGTAAGACCGTCGGATGGGCTGGCGACGGTGTGAGCAGGGGTCCTGGTGCTGGGCGCGGTCCAGGCGCGGACGGGCTTGCCTTTGGCGTGCCTTCGGTGCACAATCGGCGCACCCGCTGCGCGTATGCGCGGGCTCCATATGAGGCGAAGTTGGAGGGAGGAGCAGCATGGAGGCGGGAGCTGGGTGGCCAATGGGGATTTACAGAAAAAAGGGGGGCGAGGCAGCGAGGGAGCGGCGGCGGGAAGCAGGGGGGCACAGCAGGGGGTACAATACCAGTGAGCAAAGAACTGATACCAGACCAGGAGGTACAGCTAGAATTCACAGAAAAGAGGGCAGCGGAGTCACGAAGAGTGGTGGGAAATCACAGGAGGGCAGGAACACACATGGAGGGCAGGATTCGCAGGAAGGGCAGCAGCGAAGAGCAGGAAAAACACAAGGCGGGCAGGAATCACAAGAAGGGCAGGAATCACAAGGAGGGCAACAGCGAGACAAGAGAACGAGCAGCAGTGAGGGTGCCGAGGTCAGGGGCGAGGCAGAGGCGCTGGGGCAGAGACGCGCTACAGCTGAGGAGCCGTGCGGCGTAGGGGGTGTCCTGGGATTCTATTCAAAATGACTCAATAGAATTTGGGAATATTGTTTCCATTGTAGTTCTACCAATTATGGTACATCTTCAGTGGATCAAATACACTACCAGCCATAACTTTCTGTATCCATTGAATGCCATAGACCGATTTACTTGTCCAGATGCAACTCCAAAGAGTCCCATAAAATCAGTCAGTCAGGCAGAACCAGGCATAGACAAGAAAGAATGACTGTCCTCTGTCTTTCACACTCCATCCTTCCTTTGAATGCCTGGAGGACACAGTGACTTAAGATAAGTACAACTTCAAACATTATGGCCACAAAGTACGCCCTACAGTTTCAACCATGTATTACCTGTCCAGTTATGGTTTTCAGTACCTTATCAGCATGAAGCACTATATAAATGCAGGACTTTATACACAAGGACATCAATGAGGGAGAGAAAACAACCAAGTCATAAGATGTTTCCTAAAACTAAGCAGGTTGGCTTGACCTCTAAGATGTGCCCGAAGATTGTTCCAAAGGTGACATGTGACGTAGACTAAACTTCTACCACCCCAAGTAATTTGCTTAATTTTAGGAATATTGCTGGTTCTGAAGGTGGCCGAGTGCAGGTTTCTTCTGGGAATATACCACGAGAAACTCTTTTTTAGATAGTCAGCTCTGCCATGCAGATCCTTGTGCTCCAGACAAAGTGCCTTGAAAGCCATCATCCCCTTTGGTATCGCTTTGTTCACCCTAAGTTGGCAGGGTATGCCCAGACGTGGGTCCCTTGCTCACTCTACCACTGGATTCAAGATAGCCTGGCTGGTGAGGATTATGAATCCGAAACCGGTCCCAGGATGCTGGTTTCCGGTCCAGGGAAGACATGGCTTGGCAGTTCGGGCTGGACTGTTCCCATCAGGCACAGGGTCAGACTGATTTGCATATGGCCATGTCTGAACTGAGGTGGTGGAGTGAGCTAAAGAATGGTGATGGATTAAACCCAGATCAGTTGACTGGGGGTGAGTGTTTGATTTGCTCATACGCTCCATCCACCATCCCCTTTGGTATCGCTTTGTTTGCCCTAAGTTGGCAGGGTATGCCCAGACGTGGGTCCCTTGCTAACTCTACCACTGGATTCAAGATAGCCTGGCTGATGAGGATTTTGAATCCGAAACCAGTCCCAGGATGCTTGTTCCCGGTCCAGGGAAGACATGGCTTGGCAGTTCGGGCTTGACTGTTCCCATGAGGCTCAGGGTCAGACTTATTTGCATATGGCCATGTCTGAACTGGGGTGGTGGAGTGAGGTAAAGATTGGTGATGGATTAAACCCAGATCAGTTGACTGGGGGTGAGTGTTTAATTTGCTCAAACGCTCCGTCCATCAACCCCTTTGGTATCGCTTCATTCTATTCTTAACAGCATGCCAATAAAGCTCCTCCAGAACCTTTGAAATTGACTCAAACAGGGACCCTCCTAAGGAGTCGAGCTGCAGCATTGTGCAGAGATTAAAGTTTCTTTAATGCTCATTGATGAATGCCTAAAAATAAGGCATTACAGTAGTCCAGACTGGCCAAGACCAAAGCTGTAACCATTGACTTTTGTAAATCATGGGGAAAAAATTAAAAAACTTTTTTTAAAGTGTGCAGTAGGAAAAATAAGGATGAGGTGAGTTTGTTTATCTGGCCATTTACCCCTCACATGCTCATGACGAGCTCAGCATGAGGCACAGTGGAGTTGTGCTCATGACGAGCTGAGCTCGTCATAACTGCTGCGCCCCGCCCACGCGTGGCTAATTCCCCGCCTGTGCGGGAGAATTAATCAGTGGGCAGGTCTGTGACGAGCTCAGCTCGTCATGAGCACAGCTCCGCTGTGAGTCATGACGGGCTGAGCTCGTCATGAGCAGAGCTGGGCCGCGGACCTCCCCCAGCAGAAAAGGGGTTAAAAGAAAGACAAATTGAAAACAGTCCCCAAATTCCTGACTGAGGATATCGGAGTTGGATGGAAGCATAAAGTCTGAAGCCACCGCAAAAAGCGTGGGACTCAATGACTGTTAGAAATGGGGGTCTCTAGTTGGCAAGGGTTTGTACATTTGTCCAAAAAGGGACCCTTCTTCGTAGTCCGGATAAGGGAGTTACACTCCTAAAATAGCCCCATGCTCACCCCCTTGGTAGCTTGGCACGAGCAGTCAGGCTTATCTTAGTGGCAGTGTGTAAAGCATTTGCACATAACTAACAGTGATACAGTGTAAGCACTACAAAAGGACCACACCATTTTAGAAAAATACCCAATATTTTTATATACTTAAGACAAGACCAAAAACGATAAAAATTCCCAATACAGTACTTAAAAACCTTCAGTTTTCAAATTATGCATCAAAAACAGTTCCCTGATGTCGATAGCTCCTTCCGGTGCTATCACGGCTTTGTGAGAAAATGAATCCAAACAATTCTGGCTGACCGTGGCATCGTGGGCCAGCTACAGTGTCGGGAAGACCTGCAAACAGTACCTTTTAGAAATGCAGGGCGTCTGCGACCTCTCATTGAGCTTCTGAAAGCACGGCATACGTAGGCGTCGGTTCCAGAGGTCGGTGCAGGAGTTGTCGGGTCCTCGCAGTCACACGTGTTGCAGATCGAACTCCTCTCTTTTGAAGTCTGCAGCGCTGGCGTAGACAGGCTTGGGGTGCTGCGGTGTGAAGTGCAGCAGTGCGGCGTGCGGTGCCCTCGGGTCGCAGGGTGAGCAGCGACTCGGTGGCGACGTCAGATGGCGTCGTCCGTGAGACCAGGGTCATGGTGCGAAGTGAATGCGGTGCTCGTTGCGGTGCCAGCAGGTCACGGTTCAAGCTGCGGCGTCATTGCTGAAGCGCTGTAGTCTGCTAACAAACTGGAGTTGATGGCACCGGCATTGGTAGGCCAAGGCTGCGGTGTGGGATGAGAGCTGTGCGTCGTGTAACATTATGAACCGTGCCCGCGAGTCACGGTGCAAGCAGCGGCGTTGATTCCAGCGTTTAGCTGCATTGTCAGGGAGGCCAAGGCGTCATTGTGAAGCAAGGTAGTGCGGAGGGCAGTGCCCACAAATTGCAGTGAGAGCAGCGGCTTGGTGGTGGCGTCAGCAGGCGTCGTTGGTGATACCAGGGTCGCGTTGCAGCCTTGCGGCAGTGCCCTCTGTGGTGCCTTCAGGACACGGAGTCGGCAGCAGTGTCGTTGATGTCGGGTTGCTTTTACTTCTGTTGCAGCACAAAACACACAGTCCCCAGTGCTGAGGGCAGAAGTCTTTGCTGTTCCTGAGACTTCTTGAACAGGGGGCAAGCTCTACATCAACCCCTTAGAGAAACTCACAAAATTGGATTGCAGAAAGCCCAGTCCAGTCATTTCACTGCCCAAGACAGACAGACCGAAGCAGTCACTGCAGGCCAACGCAGCAAAGAACACAGCAAAGTGGTAGTTCCTCCTCACAGCTTCTCCAGCTCTTCTTCTTGGCAGTCTCTTTGGTCCAAAAGAGTTCTAAAGTTCAGGGGTCTGGGCCGCAATAGTTATATCCCCAAATCCTTTGATCTCTTAGGAAGAGAGTGCCTGTGCCCAGCCAGAACCAGTTCTGCCTTCTCTGGGGTGGCTTCCTGGCAGGAGGCATACCACGCAAACCAGGCCCATTCAAGTGCAAGGAAATCCCCCCCCTACTCTAAATGCAGCCCAGGTCTATTCAGCCCTTCCCTGGCCCACCTAGACTATCCAGAGCCACCTGTGCTCCCCAGCCCCTGTCATCCAAAACCCAAACAGTCAATCCACAATCCCAGCAGAGGCACACAGGGTGGTTAGGCAAGAAAATACCTACTTTCTAAAAGTGGTATTTTCAAACACAGAAATCACCTTCACTAAAAGATGCATCTTTAGATTCTGAGTACATGCATACTAAACTTCATTTTCCTACCTAGTTCCCCGGGCCAGTTATGCTTATAAGATGTTATTAAAAAAACTCCCCATTGTGTCCTACGGGGAACAGGGCCTTGCAACAGTGAAAATTTTTTGGGCAGTAATTCACTATCAGGACATGCCACACACACCAGGGCATGTCCTACCTTTCACATACACTCTGTGCCCTAGCCACTTTAAATATTTGGTTACTCACTGGTTCATAAGACCGTGAAAACACACTTTCTCCCATAAGGGGGCTCTCGGCTCTGTACGATGCAAAGACAATTGGAAAATGTTTGTAAACACACCCATAGTTTCAACCAGTTTTCACGACAATGACCTGTTGCATTCCATGGCATCCACTTTTTCCACTCCTAATCTTTCATTCATGCAGAACAACCTTCCTAAATGGACACATCTTTCCACAAGGCATGTGGATTTCTGCACAGGAATCCGGTTCTGTGGACCAGGATCTGCTATACACACCAACATTGTACATTTATTTGCAGGCCACACTTTTGGGCATATAAAGACGTATGCATACTGTCCATAGAGAAATAAAAGTAGTACATTGGCTCCTTACATAATTCTGTAAATAAAACACAATTAATTAATTATTTAATTAGAATTACATGATGAGTTTTGACTGAACTACTGCAGCAGTCTCTATTTGGACACCTCCAAGAAACTTCTAAATATGTCCAGGATTGCCCAAAAAGGCCATGAGGCCAACATGTTGAAATACATTACCACCTCCAATGGCAGTAACTCGAGAGCATTTCATTGAAGTGCTGTGGTGTTGAGCGATGCTGTTGCGTTGAGTGGTGCTGTGGCGTTGAGCGGTGCTGTGGCGTTGAGTGGTGCTGTGGTGTTGAGTGGTGCTGTGGTGTTGAGCTGTGCTGAGTGATGCTGTGGCGTTGAGTGATGCTGTGGCGTTGAGTGATGCTGTGGCGTTGAGTGATGCTGTGGCGTTGAGTAATGCTGTGGCGTTGAGTAATGCTGTGGCGTTGAGTGATGCTGTGATGTTGAGGGATGCTGTGCGCTGAGTGGTGCTGTGGCGTTGAGTGGTGTTGTGGCATTGAGTGGCCCTGTGGCGTTGATGGCTGCTGTGGCATTCAGTGGTGCCGAGTGATGCTGTGGCGCTGAGTGATGAAAGTGGTGGCCAGATGTAAGGGGCTAGCTATCAATGATCGAGCTATGACACTCCTACGTTGGTTAAAAATGGACCTTGTTAGCAAGTGATGGAATTCTGGCCTTTACGTTGTGGGGAGTTGTCAGCTTTTCGAAGCGGCTGAACCACCGGTTTTATTTAGAGCCCTTCCCATTCCCCCTGTATGCAGTACCTGTTCCTCACGTGCAGGTGGCAGAGAGAGGGGTTTAGAGACAGGGGTGTAGAGAGAAGGGTGTAGAGAGAGGGGTGTAGAGAGAGGGGTGTAGCGAGAGTGGGGTAGCGAGAGTGGGGTAGCGAGAGTGGGGTGTAGAGAGAGAGGGGTGTAGAGAGAGAGGGGTGCAGAGAGAGAGGGGTGTAGAGAGAGAGGGGTGTAGAGAGGGGTGTAGAGAGAGGGGTGTAGAGAGAGGGTGGTAGAGAGAGGGGGGTTAGGGGGTAGAGAGAGGGGTAGAGAAAGAGAGGGGTAGAGAGAGAGGGGTAGAGAGAGAGGGGTAGAGAGAGTGAGGGGTGTAGAGTGAGGGGTGTAGAGTGAGGGGTGTAGAGTGAGGGGTGTAGAGTGAGGGGTGTAGAGTGAGGGGTGTTGAGTGAGGGGTGTTGAGTGAGGGGTGTCGAGAGAGGGGTGTAGAGAGAGAACCCTGACAGACCACACGCAGAGAGACAAATCCCACACAACACCACACAAAGAAACAAGTGTTCCAGAGGGGCAGTGATCCTACTGCACAAGTCCTTCCCTTTAGCAGTTTCGAGGGTCCAAACGGATGATTTGGGCAGATTTTGGGTAACAGAGGGGATGCTAGAAATGATGGTGAGTCCTTATTCTATTCATTTCTGAATAATCCACCGTACTTCTCAAAAAGCCCCTATGAACTCTTAAGCACCAACCATCACAACAAAATTATATTAAACGTTCACTTGATCATATATACAAGAGAGCTTGTTGGTCAAACGTGTAATGCATACTAGAACAGAGAAAGAGAAAAACCCTTACAAAGTTTACTTAAGATAGGTCATCACTAAGGAATAGAGGGGCCGCTCAATATCTCAGTTAGGGAACATCTAGGCCGACAAACAGAAATGCGCCATTTAGTGCTTTTATTTTGACCATGCGCGGTAAGCCTTTTCCGTTCACCTTCTGTTAAATGATTGAGATGGTTCTTCATTTAATGTTTAATTCCCGCAATCCGAGGCCACAGGCAAATCCAATTTGTCAGATGTTGCAGAGTCAATATATATTCTTACCCTTCCAAAAAAGTATTTCAGTACTACTGATTTCCATAAAGTTTTTGGTTTTAAGGAGTTTTGGAAGAAATTGTACTGGTCTTGTTTTTACGCCTTCTGCGATAATGTATCTTAAACGCAATTCATACTTAAGTAACTTGCTTTTGCACAGTTTCATTTGTAACTTCTTTATCTCTGTGCGTTGCAAATAACATTGACTAGATGGAAGGCCAAGTAGAACTTGCTGGAATTTCACTCGTAACTTAAGGATCACTGCATATTTCAACAGCAAGCATTTAATTTAAAGCACCATTATGTCCGGAGCACTGTATGAGCATTCCACTTTGATCATTTTATTTCTTAAATGTTGAGAAGAATAGTACTAAACATTTAGGAGCCAGAAAGCTACTTCACAATTGCCATGTATACACAACAAAGAATAAGACAATTGTCCATACGTTGGGCTGTAAATTAATACATTTGGGCGCATTCGTAAAGACAAGTGTTTTTTTGTGTTATGCAGGGTTTTAAGTGGAAGGGAAAAAACTGCGCGGGGGCTCTCAACGGGGCGTGGCCGCAGTAATTAAGGCACGGCTTAAAAACACGCATGCCAAAATTGTGTGCTTAGCATAGTTTGCCACCTGACTGCCATTTTGCTGTTTGGGTCATTACATCCGGCTTTAGGATACAAGCAACATTATACATACAACAAGCCAGGACTATTGGCTTTGTAAATGGTTCTTAGTTGCCTAAGATAATTATGCAACAGCTATGGTTTTGTTGTATATAATATTGAAAATGTTTCCGTTCTGAGATGATGAGACTATGAAAGAACTAAAACGAGTCTTTTATAAGTTGCATCAAAGGCTTTGGACAGTGGTACGGCTGCAGAGTTGAGATTTTTTTTTGTACCCTGAGGGTGAGGGCAATAATGGAGAGCCCGATAGGGGTCCGTCTCTGCACCTGTTTTTAGGAACTGCCATGGCTGAGCACCGGCAGGACCTGGCCCACTTAAAGCCCTGGTCTTGTGGCCAGTGCAAAAGTTATTTACTTTCGCTCTGGTAGTTCTCTAGGACAGGAAACCACAAACGAGCTGATCCAACTGCAGCTTCCATGCGCCGCTTGCACTCGTGTTATAAAAGTACGTTTAGTGCAGCTGAAGGCAGCGCTCATTAGTCCATTCGAAAAAAACACCCATTTCAAACAATTAGCACAGCCAAATACTCCTGATCACAGAAATAAGAGCTTTCGTTATGATATGAATGCGTGCTATAAACAATAGTTGTTAATTAACGGGGACCAATGTGCCTAGATTTATTTACGCCAACACGGATAGTAGGAGTGCGGGAATTAGTGGGAAGAAGTCAGACGACAGCGGGAGGATAGGGACTGGAAGGGAAAAAGCAAATTAGGCAACGAGAAGGTGGGAGGGAGGCAAGGACAATAGGGAGGAATAAAAAAATAAACTAGCAGGTTCACGCTCTCTGTCACAATTCCAGGGTGTTTCTCAATGTCATTGTATCCTTATCTAGGGTGACCAGATTCTCAAAACAACAGGGGAGAAAACAGCCCCATAAGCAGGAGGGAGGAGGAGGCAGCCCGAGAGGGAGCGAAAAGCAGCTGTTAAGAATAACAAGAAAGAAGCTCGGCTCAGGATAAAAAGAAATCGCTAACGGTAAATAAGCAAAACCAAAAATGGAGCAGAGCATCCAGGGCAACGTAAGAGGACCTGCACTAGGTACAGTTGAGGAGCAGAAGGGTGAAAGTAAAAATCACAACATTTTTACTGGAGCACAGTAAGAAAGGACAGGGTATCTGTAATGGTGCCGCAGACAAGAGAGGCGGAGAAGCTCATCCCAGCGTGCAGCAAAGCGTTGCGAAACGACCCGGGGCTGAGCGGGTGCCTGTGCCTCTTGCTGCCTCACTCCAAGCACAGAAAGGGAGGGAGTGGGTGAGGGAAATGCTGCGTTTGTTCTCAGAGGGTGTTGTGGGGAGGGGGATACCCAAAAATACAAGTGAAGTACATGGAATTAAGTGATCTAAAATAAAGAGTGTGCAGTGCACCCCGATGTGCATGCAGCACTATGAATGATATCCCCACCTTGCTCGTTAGGGTGCTTGGGTTGTGAAAGTACAATTCAAACCACGCAGTTTCACTGCAAGTTACGAGAACGTAAGTTTTGTCAGCATCCAATGCCAACAAGCATGAATGATGTGAAGCGGGCGCAGCAAGAGGCTCGTAGGTAGCGGACGCCCTTTTGCAGGAACAACAGCTGCAATTAAAAACAAGCATTGGCGTCGCGCGGCTGTAACAGTGACGTCGCGGGGCAATAAAAAAAACAAGCTCTTGGCATTGCTGTGGGGGAGGCGGGGCAGGAGCGCATTGGCAGGGGAGCAGCAGCCTTTGATGCGCGAGCGAGTTGGAGGGAACACCATAGGGGTGTGATTGAGAAGTGAGGCCAAGCGTGCGCTGGGGAAGCATCGCGCTTGAGTACCTCACATGCATTGGGGACAATCCTCTCTGGTTTCAAGAGTTTGTGTTGCCTACTATACTCTCGCAGAACAACGCATGCGCGTTGGTTCAGCGAGACCTAAAAACTAAATTCTTAAACAAGTTAGTATCTGTCGTTGATTCTTATTGAAAGGAATCTGCTTACTTTACCCATTGGCTGAGAATCCTGTGTAGGGTTTTAATATTCAGAAAAATTGCCGCACATCAGGTAGCGGTAAGATAAGAAAAAAGTGCAAAAATAAGAACGGTGCTACTTGGTCGGGGGACACCCAAAACCCCTGAGAAAGGAGTAGGTCACAACCTACCC
Source organism: Lissotriton helveticus (assembly GCF_964261635.1). NCBI lineage: Eukaryota > Metazoa > Chordata > Amphibia > Caudata > Salamandridae > Lissotriton > Lissotriton helveticus. The sequence goes on along the minus strand of NC_136063.1, from coordinate 1,937,242,693 downwards.
TGCATGCGGCATACGGTGAACAGCACAGCACTCTCCTCGCGGCACTCCGCGCTTTTACTTAGCGTGCCAGCATTCTGTATTATTGACGGCAGTACCCACTTGTCTTTGTGAATATTCGTGGCTTTGGGATTTACCCTCATGATAACGGCCCATTGGGGCTTTACGCTACCCGATGCGTGGTTTTGGACAGGGTTGGAAGTATCACCGGTCTTCTGATACCGCTTTTTTTTTCTAGTTTATTCAGTCCTGAAGAGTCACGGCTTAATACCTGCCTGACGAAACAGGGGTCGGCTGGTTTTTCCTTTGGATCTCCTCTTGAAGGAGGACCACAATCATACATAAAACCAAGAAAATAAACTTGTGTTTGTCGGTCTTGTTTCCTTACTCTGTATACTTTCATTACAAAGACTGTGATACTTGCACTTTACATGTGTGTTACCATAATTAACGTTACGTGTGCTCTGGACTCGGTGTTTTACTTTACCCATTGTTTTCGTTTTTAGCAGACAATATGCTTCAGATATCGGTTAACTGGATCTTAATGTGCTTCTTTGTTTCCATTTCCAGATAGAAAACATGTCTAGCGGAAACTCACCTGCGTGCTCACGGAGCCCCAGCTCTTCGAGGAACTCGAGCCCCCGCAGCAGCTCGAGCCACTCGAGTGCAGGCAGAATGAGTCCAGCTCCGTGCGCCCATTCACCTCAGAGCCCGTGCTCAAGGTCTCAGCACTCAGGCTCACCCTCCCTTCACTCTAGATCCCCCCCCGGCAGATTCAGCTTCCCGACCAACCAGGCACCAATGGACGACAGTGCCTTCTTTGCTCCTGCGGGACAGCAGGTATGCTCATCCCCCAACTCACGCTCCCCGTCACACTCGGGGTCCCCACATCCCCGCACGAGCCAATGTTTCCAACCCGGTGGGGCTTATTCATTCGGTGGTGCCGGCAGATTCAGCTCCCCGACCTACCAGGCACCAATGGACGACATTGCCTTCTTTGCTCCTGTGGGACAGCAGGTATGCTCACCCCCCCACTCACGCTCCCCGTCACACTTATGGTCCCCACATCCCCGCACGAGCCAATGTTCCCAACCCGGTGATGCTTATTCATTCGGTGGTGCCGGCAGATTCAGCTTCCCGACCAACCAGGCACCAATGGACGACATTGCCTTCTTTGCTCCTGTGGGACCGCAGGTATGCTCGACCCCCCACTCACACTCCCCGTCACACTCAAGTTCCCCACATCCCCGCACGAGGGGGGTTTTTTCATACGGTAGCGAGTTCGACTTCAGCTTCCCGAGCACCCAGGAACCAATGAACGAAACTGGCTTTGTGTCTCCTACGGAGCTGTTGAGATTCGGCGACTTCTGAATCGAATATGAATAGGAAGGTGACAGGCGAGAGATGACACCTTGTGTGCTGAGTCTAGGCATGGACTTATTTGTATGACGTCACACAGAAACCCAACATCCCATTACCTGAAGGCGGCCGGCTTGACTTCCATGGCTGTACAAGTGGCTCGTGATTGCAACACATCGAAGAGGACTCAACAAACCCAGCCCAGGCCGCCATTGTTGTGTTCCTTTGATGCTTTCGTTAAAATAGTGGCTTCTGTTAAAAAAAAATAGTCTTGCGTTTCTTTTCGAAAATGGACAAGTTAATCATGAGGCTTGGAATAGCGAGAGTAATTCAAGTGTGTTATAAATCACAGCAGTGGTCATCCACTACTGGCTTTCCGAGTATGGTATTTGGAGCATTTACTACTGTGCCATGTGGCGTGCTCTAGGCGCGCTGGGGGTTGGGCTTTGCAATGACTTGACTCATTCATGTGCCAAATTCTTCTGGGGATGCGTCTTCAGCTGTGGGCGCTGGAGCTCTATGACTGGCTTAAAGCAGAGAAGTATGCATGTGTCATCCCTCATGGAGGGAGCTCGCCTTTGGAGTCACTCATCCGGCAGCTTGTTTTCATTGACGCTGCCTGGTAAATAGGTGAATGTTCTCATGACAGCCACGCCTCGGAAAAAGGGTTTTCTTGTTCAGAGGCAATCTAATACTTGCTCTTTTTTGGGGCCTATTCAGCCTCACAAAGAAGCCTGTAGTACTGCAATGTTTTTTTATTATCAGTGTGCACTGTCACCATTTCGCCATTTATTGCTTATTTCAACCTCGCCATCCCCTTTTTGTTCAGAATATAGATTATTGAAAAAGCCCAGACCAATGCTTCGCAAGCTGCATATTTTTCTGTCCATCCGTGTATACGGGCTGATTTGAAACCAGTCTGGTTTTTTAGCCAAAGAAACTTTCGAAATATGTAGTTTTGTTTAGTTTTATTACCGTGGCCTTGTGCATAACAGCATGCACGGTGGTTGGCCAAGATTACAGGTGAAGGTTTTCACGGACGCCAATCGTCCACCACCGGCTATGTTGGAGTACGAATGTGTCTCCTTGTTAGTTGTTTGTGCTCCTGTGTTTTATAGATTAAGGTTCCTGTATGTATGTTTGTTGTGTGCATGCCTGCCTGTGCCTACACACCCTTCTAACCCCCGAAAAATATATATAATATATATATACATATATATGTATATATACATCCACCTTCAAGCTTACTCGTTAATGTAAGCACGAGCCACACCGATCCAAGTTTCATAAAGTTGATTTTTATTTCGGGCATAAACAACGCAATTTGATCTAAACAGCTCTTGGTCACATGACCATTGTTCCAAGTGTACATTAATTAGGTCTCGTCTATCCCATCCCGAAGGGATGGTAGGCAAGATTTATAGTAAGCAGTCCTAAAAAGCCTACCCACTGCGGATCGGATCGTATACAGTTCACGTGCACAGGAATTCGCTCCCCCTACCCCTCTCACAAAGCAAGACAAGACAAGAATATCAAAGCGACCACGGCTGCTTTGATTCCATTTGTCAGCAGCCACTTCACACGCTCCGCAGGTCATAAACAGGACCATCTGCTCGTGAATTGGAAGCTGGCATGGTTGCCCAGCCCCCCTCCCTGCGCTGCCTTTCCTCTGCTCAGCTTCAACCGGTGCCCGACACCGCACCCCAGTTCAAATTGTGTATGCCCTCTGTTTGTATTGCAGGTCCTAAACATAAAACATAAACCTGTCTTTCCCCAACAAAAACACAAGCATTTTTGCAATTGCACCCTTTAACTGCATTCAAACTTGTTTCAATTCCTTTTAAATATTTTTCATTTCACCATCGAAGCTCCTCTGTTACTGCCCCCTACTGATCCCGTTGCTCATGACATCCAATCCACTGTTTCTCATCTTTCGCTGTCTCAGTTTTTGAAAACTTTTTTGGGACCCAGCAGTTTTCTGGTGGGGTGGCACCGTTCTAGCAAAAATATTTTTTTCATGTTTTACCCACACTGCCCCAAACCAGTGTCCTTCACTGCCCCGTGCCTGCTCCTCACAGTACTCCGTGCTTGTGTCCCTCAATGTCCAATGCCTGTCCCTCACCCTCCCTCACACCCTCACCCTCACACACCCTCACCCTCACACACCCTCACACACCCTCTGACCCACCCTCACACCCCCTCACCCTCACACTCCCTCACCCCCTCACACCCCTCACCCTCACACCCACTCACCCTCACTCACACCCCCTCACTCTCACACCCCCTCACCCTCACACACCCTCTCACCCACCCTCACACCCCCTCACCCCCCTCACCCTCACACACCCACTCACCCTCACTCACACCCCCTCACTCTCACACCCCCTCACCCTCACACACCCTCTCACCCAAACACCCCCTCACACACCCACACACCCCATCACACCCTAACCCTCACACAACCCCTCACACGCCCCCTCACACACCCTCTCACCCTAACACACCTTCAACCTCACACCCCCTCACCCTAACACCATCACACCCCCTCACAACCCCTTACCCTCACACACCCTCACCCCCGTCACCCTCACCTCCGTCACCCCCACCCTTCTACGGTGAGAGGAGGAAAGTTGCCAAATTGACTATGGGAAGCTGTACCATTAGCTTCCAAAGCCTGGCTTGTGGCCGGGTTGCGCACTGTTTCCTGTATCTAAAGTCTCAAAGCAAGTAAAAAGTATCAGGTATGGTACCTAGAGAGGGGAAACTTTACTCCTCCAGACACCTTTGGAGAATCGAAACAGTAAGGAGGAAAAATACATTTACCAGATGAATTAGATGTTGTAGTCGTTTGTTGGAAGATATTTCCTTTTTTAACCACGGGAAGCATTGCCAAAAAGAAGCAAATCTATGGGACATAAGTCCTTCAATGAAATGCTCTCGAGTTCCTGCCATTGGAGGTGGTAATGCCTTTCAACATGTTGGCCTCATGGCCTTTTTAGGGGAATCCTGGACATATTTAGAAGTTTCTTGGAGGTGTCCAAATAGAGACTGCTGCAGTAGTTCAGTCAAAACTCATCATGGCATTCTAATTAAATAATTCATTGCAAAACTCCCGGAAGCTTGTCTCCTTTCCAGTGAAGAATTGGCTTGGTAGTTTGGTCTGCCCTGTTCCCATGAGGCATGGGGTCAGACTAATTTGCATATAGCCAGGTTCTGAACTGGGGTGATGCAGTGAGCTAAAAAACGGTGATGGATCAAGCCCTGATCTTTTGACTGGGTAGGAGTGTTCTGCTTAATTCAGATACTCTGTCCATCACCACCCCCTTATATGAATCATGGCCTTTTTGGGCAATCCTGGACATATTTAGAAGTTTCTTGGAGGTGTCCAAATAGAGACTGCTGCAGTAGTTCAGTCAAAACTCATCATGGCTTTCTAATTAAATAATTAATTAATTGCGTTTTATTTAACAGATTTATTTATGGAGCTGATGTACTACTTTTATTTCTCTATGGACAGTATGTATACGTCTTTATATGCCCAAAAGTGTCGCCTGCAAGTATATGTAAAATGTTGGTGTGTATAGCAGATCCTGGTCCACAGAACCGGATTCCCGTGCAGAAATCCACATGACTTGTGGAAAGATGTGTCCATTTAGGAAGGCTGTTCTGCATGGATGAGGATTATGAGTGGACAAATTGAATGCTATGGAATGCAACAGGTCATTGTCGTGAAAACTGGTTGAAACTATGGGTGTGTTTACAAACATTTTCCAATTGTCTTTGCATCGTACAGAGCCGAGAGCCCCCTTGTGTGAGAAAGTGTGTTTTCACGGTCTTATGAACCAGGGAATAACCAAATATTGAATGTGGCTAGGGCAAGGAGTTTATTCACATGCGAAAATACGAATACTGTAGGAAAACAGGTTTAACTAATAGGGAAAAAATATTACTGCAGCCCAGTCTAAACTGCAGGATTTTCTGTCGGCAGACAATGCACTTGACGGTTTTCTTATCATATGCATGGGTCCTTTATAAATGCAGTCAAAAACAGCTGTAAATCGCAGCAGGAGTTGGTTTAGGCCTTCTGCTGGAATTTCGGTCTGCTCTGGTACAGCTCTAAGTGTTGCCACTTAAAAATAAAATAAAAATGTCTCACCATAAACTTCTGTAGAGACATGTCTTCCTGTACCACATCAGTGTAAAAACTAAATTCCAAACGAGTTAGTATCGGTCGTTGATTCTTATTGAAACTAATCTGCTTACTTTACCCATTGTTTTCGTTTTTAGCAGACAATATGCTTCAGATAACGGGTAACTGGATCTTAATGTGCTTCTTTGTTTCCATTTCCAGATAGAAAACATGTATAGCCGATATTCAACTGCGTGCTCACGGAGCCCCAGCTCTTCGAGGAACTCGAGCCCCCGCAGCAGCTCGAGACACTCGAGTGCAGGCAGAATGAGTCCAGCTCCGTGCGCCCAAAGTATCGCCGACAGGAGAAAGGCTACACTTCCACCTTCAGTTATGTGCTCCGGCCCTAGGAGTCACACTGCAGCTCCATGCCATAATCCCTACCAGTCACATTCACATCAGAGCCAGCCACGCGTCCAAGAATTATATAATTCACGACCGCATCAGATAGGAAACGTAACCTCCTACACCCGTGTCCCACGCCCGCCTGCTTACCGGGACACTTCGTTTCTACTCCCCAAGTATTCTCCTCCAGCAAATGACCCAAGCCCACGTAAATTATTCAAAATGCCGGTGCACTATGTACAAAAGAACGTCGTGTTGAAATTGAGAAAGGACAATGATAAGGGAAGATACTCATGCTTACATGATGAACCCCAGGAACCTGCACCTCAGACCATCTGTCACCCGCCATTACCCTCAAGGTCCCCACATCCCGTAATTCCAAAACCGAGTTATAGCCGCGGTGACTGGATAACCATGTACCGAAGAGAATTAGCCCGACGGTCACCAACCGCACATCAGCTCTCACCATCACCCCCAGGGTTTCCACATCCCGTCTTTCCCATCTCTCCCGAACCGATGATTAGCTTATATGACTGGTTGAAGATGTTCCAAATGGGCATCGACCCACACTCACTAACCTACGAGGTACATACACGTCAGAGCACACCCTCGCCATCACCCTCGCCATCACCCTCGCCATCACCCTCAAGGTCCCCATCTCCCGTAATTCCAGAACCGCCTTTTGACATCTGTGAGCTGCTTCACAGGTACAGGCCCTGGGGCAGCAACACGCCCTACGTACCCCGCGAACGCCATGGGCCACCATCACCCGTATACAACCCACGCGTGGCAGGCTCATGGGACGAGCCAGATATCTTAACTCCAGGTATGCTTGAAGAAATAGCTATCCAGGTCCGCGATGAGTTAAGGCCCAGATACGGGTGGAAACCTGAACCACAGCCTGGAGAAGGCCCCGTGACTCCTGCGCCATTGTCTTCCTCAGGCAGCGACTCAGACTCACCCCCACCAACCCCTCAGGCACATGCACCTCAGACCATCTGTCACCCGCCATCACCGACCATCTGTCACCCGCCATTACCCTCAAGGTCCCCACAACCCGTAATTCCAAAACCGGTTTGTAGTGTCATGGACTGGGCAAACATGTACAAAGATGAATTCTACCGACAGCAATTTATCAAGCAGGGATATGAACCTCCGAGCCCAAGCTCGCCACCCGCAGGGTTCCCACATCCCGTATTTCCACAACCGCTTTGTAGCCTTACGGACTGGATTAAAATGTACAACCAGACCCCATACCGATTTGACCCGGACCTTCACTTCGGTCCACGTACGCTTGAACACATGGCTCGCAGGGTCCGCGAGCAGTTATTAGAAGAATTAGACAGGAAAGCACAGGAAGACAGGGAAGCACGGGAAGCAGAAGGCCTCTTTACTCCTGCGCCATTGGATTCCTCAAGCAGCGACTCACACTCATCCGGGGGGAGTTCTTCAGACAGTAGTGAAGGGTACTTCCGCTTCCCGAGCTTCCATGCACCAAAGGACGATGACTTAATTGCTCCTGCGGGACAGCAGGCACCCTCACGCAAACCATCACACGCAAGGTACGAACTTCCCGACCCGAGCCAACGTCCCCAACCTGGGTCGCGTCACGTGTCCCGCTTCCCAGCCAACCAGGAACCAATAGACGATGTCTTCATATGTCCTGCTGATCAGCAGGCATCTTCATGCCCACACTCACGCTCACCATCCCCCGCAAGGTCCCCAAGTCCCGACCCGAGCCTAATAGCCCAACGTAAGAGGCGTTATTCATATAGAGACAGTATCGCCGGGCGCAACCCGGGCGACCCGGAACTTAAATTTGACTGCGTCAGGCAGTTATCATTCAACGACGACTGAATTGAATATGTAAAGGAAGGTGACAGGCGAGTGATGACACCTCGAGTGCCGAGTCTAGGCATGGACTTCATGGTATGACATCACACAGAAACTCAACATCCCATTACCTGAAGGCGGCAGGCTTGACTTCCATGGCTGTACAAGTGGCTCGTGATTGCAACACATCGAAGAGGACTCAACACACTCAGTCCAGGCCGCCATCGTTTTGTTCCTTTGATACTTTCTTTAAAATAGTGGCTTCTGTTAAAAAAAAAATGGTCTTGCGTTTCTTTTCGAAAATGGACAAGTTAATCATGAGGCTTGGAATAGCGAGAGTAATTCAAGTGTGTTATACATCACAGCAGTGGTCATCCACTACTGGCTTTCTGAGTATGGTATTTGGAGCATTTACTACTGTGCCATGTGGCGTGCTCTATGCGCGCTGGGGGTTGGGCTTTGGAATGACTTGACTCATTCATGTGCCAAATTCTTCTGGGGATGAGTCTTCAGCTGTGGGCGCTGGAGCTCTATGACTGGCTTAAAGCAGAGAAGTATGCATGTGTCATCCCTCATGGAGGGAGCTCGCCTTTGGAGTCACTCATCTGGCAGCTTGTTTTCATTGACGCTGCCTGGTAAATAGGTGAATGTTCTCATGACAGCCACGCCTCGGAAAAAGGGTTTTCTTGTTCAGAGGCAATCTAATACTTGCTCTTTTTGGGGCCTATTCGGCCTCACAAAGAAGCCTGTAGTACTGCAATGTTTTTTTATTATCAGTGTGCACTGTCACCATTTCGCCCTGTATTGCTTATTTCAACCTCGTCATCCCCTTTTTGTTCAGAATATAGATTATTGAAAAAGCCCAGACCAATGCTTCGCATGCTGCATATTTTTCTGTCCATCCGTGCATACGGGCTGAGTTGAAACCAGTCTGGTTTTTTAGCCAAATAAACTTTCGGAATATGTAGTTTAGTTTACTTTTATTACCGTGGCCTTGTGCATAACAGCATACACGGTGGTTGGCCAAGATTACAGGTTAAGGTTTTCACGGACGCCAATCGTCCACCAGCCGGCTATGTTGGAGTACGAATGTGTCTCCTTGTTAGTTGTTTGTGCTCCTGTGTTTTATAGATTAAGGTTCCTGTATGTATGTTTGTTGTGTGCATGCCTGCCTGTGCCTACACACTCTTCTAACCCAAAGAATATATATTATATTATATTATAATATATATATAATATATACTAGTAGTCTTGGTATAATAGTAAGCTTGGAGGTGGATGTATGTGTGTATATATATATATATATATATATATTTTTTTTTTTATTTATACATCCACCTCCAAGCTTACTCGTTAATGTAAGCACGAGCCACACCGATCCAAGTTTCATAAAGTTGTTTTTTATTTCGGTCATAAACGACGCGATTCGAGCTAAACAGCTCTTGGTCACATGACCATGTTCCGAGTGTACATTTTTTGTACAGGGCGTGTCACACAGGACGCGCAACATAAAAGAAAGACTCTTTGAACCACCACCCAGACAAATACAGTGCTACATTCTAAAGTGCAAATAAAACAAATAATAAACCTTATGATGTGCATGTGTAAGAATTTTGCAAAACAACATATATCCCATTGATATAAGAGAATATGCAACAATCCCAGGCGTTCCTCATTGCCATGGTGACAGGACTACAATTGCTTGGCCCCCACGGTATCCATAAGAGTAAATCTCAGGCTACAGTTTTGGGTATAGTACACCTTAGTTCACTATACTGTTAGAAACATATGAAGGAGTCAGGCCATGTTTTGAATACCTAATGTCACGACATGTGATAAGTGCAACATTGCTAGCTATAGTATCACCGAGTAAGATACCCCTACAGCTGTTGTTTGCACTCAAGTCTTAAGCTGTTACCCACTGGTTCTACAAAATACTGTCACAGGTATTGTACCCAATCAACAAATCAAGAGCCAATGATGGGGGGCATGTGATCCAACCAACGTGGGATGGACTTCCGGACTAAATTACCCATGTGAGGTAATAAGGAGAGAATGGTTGTCGACCCATGCTAATAACTTCTAATCGTAGTGAAGGCACCCCTGGATTCCATGTGGTAAATCTGTAAAAGAGCAAAGAAACAAACAACTGTACTATGCATGAAAATAGTTCATTACAGTCCAAAAGGCATAAGATTCAGCACCATTTACTGACACTAAATGAGACTTCACCGGTCAGGGATGTATGTTCGTACATCGCACTCCATTCCAACGTGTGCTTTTACCACTCAGGTAATACTTCTCAAACACCGTTACACCGGCCATTTTCACAACGCACGGCGTTGCAGCACAAATGCAGTGTTTCCTACTGCCAAGTACATTACATCGCACACACTCAAAACGCACGTCATTACAACGCATATCACACATATTACACTGGCAGAAGCGACATGCAACGTTTAGGGCTCCAGAGGACCAAGAGTTAAGAAGAGCCAAGCATCTGGCCTGAGTTTTCAGTGGCTCTCCCACGTCTTGTTATTACCGCGGCTAAGGTTAGTTCTATGAGGCTTACCACTGAGGTGTATGTGAGGGTCAAAAGGTTCGAATCCTGGAAAGGGTCAATTAGCATTCCATTCTTCTGCGGTCGGTAAATTAAGTATCATTACACTGTAAAAGTATAATGCCCATTATTTAGAGCGCTTAGAAAAGGCATAAGTGTAGCGTGAACCCTTGTAAAAACTGAATAATTAATAAAATACCTACATAATGTGTGGTGATTTTATCACTCAAAGCGGCCATCGTGCATTTTATTTTCATCCTTCCTGCAGTGAAGTGCTCTTGTCATGCGGAAGACACCTATCCAAAGCTTGTGCAGTTTTTCAATTTGAAATCTGCCTAAGCATCCTTTCAGTATGTTTTTTTAATCTCCGAGCATGCAGCATACTCTAGGATTTGTCCATTTTTTTTTTATAAAACTGCAGATATCCAGAGCCACTTTTGTCTGTCGTATTAGAATTTAGGCCCGTTCCCGCCCAGCAGCGATCCTAGAAGGTTACATGTGCTTGTGTATCAAGCTGAGAGTGTTATATTCGATTGAATATATCATGCACATGAATTAAGACAGAGACGCTTCAGTGTGTGATCACTGAGCGTTCAACATTCCAAAAAGCCTTATGAGAATAGTCTTAATACTGTCCCAGGTCCCTGGCTTAGCCCACGGAGAGTAAGGGAGACCCTGTCTGGTCTCACCATTCTGAATGTGTGTAATGTCCAACACTATACTTTTTTTTAGGTCAGTCACACACACAGTCTCACAGTATATGCAGTCTCTTTGGAGAAGGGGGCTGCACTATGCTCCCTCAGCCATCTTTTATTGTCTCTTTCAACAAATTCATCAGCAAAGGGTTAATTCTAACTGTTGTTCGTGGCGTATAGAAATGTGGATACTGCACTAAGGCTATGGTCATTTTATTGTATATCCTGATGGCTGTTATTTTATGAGCCCACAGTCTGCCGTAAGTGTGGCCTTTTGTTGATGCCTGTCTGGTGCTACCTTAGCAAGCAGTACATTGAGTAGAGTAGTCTGTCGCCATGCGTTGTTTCGTTTTTAGTGCTGCTCTTTGATCTATGTGTGCCTGAGTTTAGTGTGCATATTGCTATCAGTCCATTTTTTCTCTGTGTTGGACTAGATGGTCTTCTCCACGCCACCCTGTACTTCACTAAATCTTAATGTAAAAGCCGAAAGGTGAGGTACTTGGCAATCCCTAGTTCCTGGATAATGCTAGTCACAAGGATAGAAAAACAACGTCATCCAATAATAAATGCGTTGTGCACTACCTCCAAGAAATGCGCGATGTAACAGCATGCGCTGTAAACATTTCCGCGATGTGAGCAGGCGCGATGTAACAGCATGGGCTGTAAACATTTCCGCGATGTGAGCAGGCGCGATGTAACAGCATGTGCTGTAAACATTTCCGTGATGGAAGCATGCGCGATGTAACAGCATGTGCTGTAAACATTTCCGTGATGGAAGCATGCGCGATGTAACAGCATGGGCTGTAAACATTTCCGCGATGTGAGCAGGCGCGATGTAACAGCATGTGCTGTAAACATTTCCACGATCTAACAGCATGCGCGATGTAACAGCATGGGCTGTACACATTTCCGCGATGTAAGCAGGCGCGATGTAACAGCATGTGCTGTAAATATTTCCGCAATGTAACAGCATGCGCGATGTAACAGCATGGGCTGTAAACATTTCCGCGATGTAAGCAGGCGCGATGTAACAGCATGCGCTGTAAACATTTCCGCGATGTAAGCATGCGCGATGTAACAGCATGGGCTGTAAACATTTGCGCAATGTAACAGCATGCGCTGTAAACATTTCCGCGATGTAAGCATGTGCGATATAACAGCATGGGCTGTAACCATTTGCGCGATGTAACAGCATGCGCTGTAAACATTTCCGCGATGTGAAATGTGCGATGTAACAGCATGCGCTGTATACATTTCTGTGATGTAAGCATGCGTGATGTAACAGCATGGGCTGTAAACATTTCGCGATGTAAGCATGCGCAATGTAACAGCATGCGCTGTAAACATTTCTGCAATGTGAAATGTGCGATGTAATGTACCCGCTATGCGCACGCATCGTTGTAATGTGTGTTCGCCCTCCAGGGATGTATGTTCGCCATTTCAGAGCCACTTTAATAATTTGTCTCTCTCTGTCAACGTTTTGGGCCATTTTTATGTTTTGTTTTGGCCCCCACCCCGCAGCTGTGCTAATGTACTTTATTCTTGCGGAATTTCTTTATTTCTCCTAACTTGTGATGATTCTGCGTATCCGAGATCAAAGTTAAGGGTCATAAAACAAATTAATCTGATACTCTATCGCCCCCACTTAAGCTGGTGTAGCGGTGGTTAACTACGCCTTTGGAGGATACGTCGTGCTTTACTAGAGGCAGAGAAGTAGATTTTAAAGGTCTGAAGGTCAGCCTAACTCTATGCGCTCGACAGAAGATTGTTATAGTTAGGGGTTTTCTCAAAAAAATATATATATATTTATATCAGACTGTGAAATGCAACGAAATATATATTGTGCTGGTGGGTATCAATAAGTTGTATTTCATTGACCAGCTTGATGCTCATGCGTCGCAAATAGTCGTTTTATGGTCGTGATTGGTTGATAGATGCATATAGATTACATAGGGAAGTTTGTGCTTTTCGGTTACTAACTGAAATCCTAGGAAAGGCATCTATCTCTGGCTTAACGCGCATTTTACAGTGAAATAAAGCGACACCACTGCTCATTTGCCTCCAGGAATTCCGAAAGTGCAGTGTTCATATGTTTTCCAGTATTTTTGTTGAAAAAGGGAGGCCCGATGTTGACCGATAATTCTTTTCCTCATTTGGGTCCAGAGCAGGCTTCTTCAGCAATGGAAAATATAGGCTTTTTTTCCGTTCCAAAGATAAATTGCCTAAATTAATGATAATATTCAGGAGTATATTTAGCAGCAGACCTCCCGTCTCTGCTATGTTCTGTCCAGTCTTTGGCGAGCAAAGATCGGACGGCGCCTCTGATTTGATGTATCTAATAAGATCTGCTGCTCCTTCTACGGTGAGAGGGGGAAAGTTGCCAAATTGACTATGGGAAGCTGTACCATTAGCTTCCAAAGCCTGGCATGTGGTCGGGTTGCGCACTGTTGCCTGTATCTAAAGTCTCAAAGCAAGTAAAAAGTATCAGGTATGGTACCTGGAGAGGCGAAACTTTACTCCTCCAGACACCGTTGGAGAATCGAAACAGTGAGGAGGAAAAATACCTTTACCGGATGAATTAGATGTTGTAGTCGTTTGGTGAGAATGTTTCTTTTTTTAACTATGGGAAACATTGCCAAAAAGAAGCGAATCTATGGGACATAAGTCCTTCAATGAAATCCTCTTGAGTTTCTGCCATTGGAGGTGGTAATGTCTTTCAACATGTTGGCCTCATGGCCTTTTTGGGCAATCCTGGACATATTTAGAAGCTTCTTTGAGGTGTCCAAATAGAGACTGCTGCAGTAGTTCAGTCAAAACTCATCATGTCATTCTAATTAAATAATTAATTCATTGCGTTTTATTTACTGAATTCATTTATGGAGCCGATGCACTACTTTTATTTCTCTATGGACAGTATGCATACGTTTTTGTTTCCCAAAAGTGTCGCCTGCAAGCAAATGTACAATGTTGGTGTGTATAGCAGATCCTGGTCCACAGAACCGGATTCCCTGTACCACATCAGTGTAAAAACTAAAAACGAAGGGGCAGATTTACAAGCCCCTTGCGCCTCTTTTGCGTCATTTTTGCCATGTTAAAAATGAGGCAAACGTGGCGCAAGGGGCTTGTAAATCTGTCCCTAAATTCCAAGCGAGTTAGTATCTGTCGTTGATTCTTATTGAAGTTAATCTGCTTACTTTACCCATTGTTTTCGTTTTTAGGAGACAATATGCATCAGATAACGGGTAACTGGATCTTAATGTGCTTCTTTGTTTCCATTTCCAGATAGAAAACATGTCTAGCGGAAACTCACCTGCGTGCTCACGGAGCCCCAGCTCTTCGAGGAACTCGAGCCCCCGCAGCAGCTCGAGACACTCGAGTGCAGGCAGAATGAGTCCAGCTCCGTGCGCCCAAAGTATCGCCGACAGGAGAAAGGCTACACTTCCACCTCCAATTATGTGCTCCAGCCCTAGGAGTCACAATCCACCCCCAGGCTCACCTGCGTGCTCACGGAGCCCCAGCTCTTCGAGGAACTCGAGCCCCCGCAGCAGCTCGGGACACTCGAGTGCAGGCAGAATGAGTCCAGCTCCGTGCGCCCAAAGTATCGTCGACAGGATAAAGGCTACACTTCCACCTCCAATTATGTGCTCCAACCCTAGGAGTCACACTCCACCCCCAGGCTCGCCTGTGTGCTCCACCCCTAGGAGTCACACTGCAGCTCCATGCCGGCCGTGCGCCAGCCCAAGGAGACACGCTTCACCCCCAGATCCGATGTGCGCCACCATGATGCCCTCTAGCAGACGCAGTCCAGCTCCATGCCCGACTGCCTGCACCAACACCATGCGCACCGAGCAAAGGTCGCATAAGAAACCTTTCATGTCACCGATGCATTTTACGGAAAGGGGGTATCACACTGGCCCTACTCGCAGACACTCCGAGGGACCTTGCCGCCAGTCCCAAAGATGTTCTACACCACGCTCAGGATCGCACCATTCTCAACGCTCATCGCATCACTCGGCATCCCCATGTGCGGCGGCCCCCCCTGCACTAACCCACCAGTCACGCTCATTAACCCGCCAGTCATATGCTCCTCAGAGCCCGTGCTCACTAACCCGCCAGTCACATTCACCTCAGAGCCCGTGCTCACTAGCCCGCCAGTCACAATCACCTCAGAGCCCGTGCTCACTAGCCCGCCAGTCACAATCACCTCAGAGCCCGCGCTCACTAACCCGCCAGTCACATGCACCTCAGAGCGCATGCTCACTAGCCCGCCAGTCACATGCACCTCAGAGCCCGCGCTCACTAACCCGCCAGTCACATGCACCTCAGAGCCCGTGCTCACTAACCCGCCAGTCACATGCACCTCAGAGCCCGTGCTCACTAACCCGCCAGTCACATGCACCTCAGAGCCCGTGCTCACTAACCCGCCCGTCACAATCACCCCAGAGCCCGTGCTCACTAGCCCGCCAGTCACAATCACCTCAGAGCCCGTGCTCACTAGCCCGCCAGTCACAATCATCTCAGAGCCCGTGCTCACTAGGCCGCCAGTCACATGCACCTCAGAGCCCGTGCTCACTAACCCGCCAGTCACAATCACCTCAGAGCCCGTGCTCACTAGCCCGCCAGTCACATGCACCTCAGAGCCCGTGCTCACTAGCCCGCCAGTCACATGCACCTCAGAGCCCGTGCTCACTAGGCCGCCAGTCACATGCATCTCAGAGCCCGTGTTCACGCTCACCATCACACTCAAGGTCCCCACCTCCCATATGTCACCGACCTAACCCGCTTTATTGCGACGCTGACTGGATCCCCAACCCGACCTTCAACTGGGACACCGATCAATTACTAATTAACGAAGATGGCTTCGCTACTCTTGCGGGGCCGCAGTCATTCGATTCCTCATACCACGACTCACGCTTACCAATCCGCCAGCCACAATCACCTCACACCCCACCACCACCAACCCCACTAAGTGGCAACCTTATGGATTGGTATATTCCCCCCGTTCCTGACTATAGCCCCAGGATGAACTCCCGCCCGAACTTCTCGATTGAAGAACAGTCGGATTCAATGCGAGATAGTGGCTTCGGTTCTCCGAGGTTATGCACTTGCCCACGCCGGCACTCACACCCACAAGGGGGGAGTTATTTACACTCACCCGGGGCGGGTTATTCACACTCTCGAGGGGAGAGTTATTCATACGGTAGTGAAGAGTTGGAATCCGTGCACGATAGTGGCTACGAGTCTCCGGTGGTATGCACTTGCCCACGCCAGCACTCACACTCACCCGGGGGGAGTTATTCACACTCACCCAGGGAGAGTTATTCACACAGTGGTGAAGGGCACTTCCGCTTCCCGAGCATCCAGGCACCAATGGATGACAGTGTCTTCATTGCTCCTGCGGATCAGCAGGCATCCTCAACCCCCCACTCACGCTCACCATCACACGCAAGGTCCCCACGTCCCCACCCGAGACAAAGTCCCCAACCTGGGGGGCGTTCTCCATATTCAGACAGTATTGGCGGAGTCGGCCAGAGCTACCCGGAATCAATGGACAGAAGTGACTGCGTCAGGCAGTTAAGATTCAGCGACTCCTGAATTGAATATGTAAAGGAAGGTGACAGGCGAGTGATGACACCTCGAGTGCCGAGTCTAGGCATGGACATCATGGTATGACGTCACACAGAAACTCAACATCCCATTACCTGAAGGCGGCAGGCTTGACTTCCATGGCTGTACAAGTGGCTCGTCATTACAACACATCAAAGAGGACTCAACAAACCCAGCCCAGGCCGCCATTGTTGTGTTCCTTTGATGCTTTCGTTAAAATAGTGGCTTCTGTTAAAAAAAATGGTCTTGCGTTTCTTTTCGAAAATGGACAAGTTAATCATGAGGCTTGGAACAGCGAGAGTAATGCAAGTGTGTTATAAAGCACAACAGTGGTCATCCACTACTGGCTTTCCGAGTACGGTATTTGGAGCATTTACTACTGTGACATGTGGCGTGCTCTAGGCGCGCTGGGGGTTGGGCTTTGGAATGACTTGACTCATTCATGTGCCAAATTCTTCTGGGGATGCGTCTTCAGCTGTGGGCGCTGGAGCTCTATGACTGGCTTAAAGCAGAGAAGTATGCATGTGTCATCCCTCATGGAGGGAGCTCGCCTTTGGAGTCACTCATCCGGCAGCTTGTTTTCATTGACGCTGCCTGGTAAATAGGTGAATGTTCTCATGACAGCCACGCCTCGGAAAAAGGGTTTTCTTGTTCAGAGGCAATCTAATACTTGCTCTTTTTGGGGCCTATTCGGCCTCACAAAGAAGCCTGTAGTACTGCAATGTTTTTTTATTATCACTGTGCACTGTGACCATTTCGCCATTTATTGCTTATTTCAACCTCGCCATCCCCTTTTTGCTCAGAATATAGATTATTGAAAAAGCCTAGACCAATGCTTCGCATGCTGCATATTTTTCTGTCCATCCGTGTATACGGGCTGAGTTGAAACCAGTCTGGTTTTTTAGCCAAATAAACTTTCGGAATATGTAGTTTTGTTTACTTTTATTACCGTGGCCTTGTGCATAACAGCATGCACGGTGGTTGGCCAAGATTACAGGTTAAGGTTTTCACGGACGCCAATCGTCCACCACCGGCTATGTTGGAGTACGAATGTGTCTCCTTGTTAGTTGTTTGTGCTCCTGTGTTTTATAGATTAAGGTTCCTGTATGCATGTTTGTTGTGTGCATGCCTGCCTGTGCCTACACACCCTTCTAACCCCCCCCCCCCCAAAAAAAATATATAGATATATATGTATATATTCATCCACCTCCAAGCTTACTCGTTAATGTAAGCAAGAGCCACACCGATCCAAGTTTCATGAAGTTGATTTTAATTTCGGGCATAAACGACGCGATTCGAGCTAAACAGCTCTTGGTCACATGACCATGTTCCGAGTGTACATTTTTTGTACAGGTCGCGTCACACAGGACGCGCAACATAAAAGAAAGACTCTTTGAACCACCACCCAGACAAATACAGTGCTACATTCTAAAGTGCAAATAAAACAAATAATAAACTTTATGATGTGCATGTGTAAGAATGAGGCAAAACAATATATATCCCATTGATATAAGAGAATATGCAACAATCCCAGGTGTTCCTCATTGCCATGGTGACAGGACTACAATTGCTTGGCCCCCACGGTATCCATAAGAGTAAATCTCAGGCTACAGTTTTGGGTATAGTACACCTTAGTTCACTATACTGTTAGAGACATATGAAGGAGTCAGGCCATGTTTTGAATACCTAATGTCACGACATGTGATAAGTGCAACATTGCTAGCTATAGTATCTCCGAGTAAGAGACCCCTACAGCTGTTGTTTGCACTCAAGTCTTAAGCTATTACCCACTGGTTCTACAAAATACTGTCACAGGTATTGTACCCAATCAACAAATCAAGACCCAATGATGGGGGGCATGTGATCCAACCAACGTGGGGTGTACTTCTGGACTAAAGTACCCATGTGATGCTAATAAGAAGAAAATGTGCTAGTCGCGTTACTGTCGGCTGCACCCTGCGCTGTGTCTTGTCTTTATTTTAAAAACTTGTTATTTCATTTTGTGAACTATTTTAAATACCTGGCATCTGCTGTTGACCCTAACTGCGCTGCACGCCTCCCGCTCCAACCCCGGTCCATCCCAGCTGATAGCTGTTTGAGTGGAGGGCGGATTGGTAGAGCGAGACACGCCCCCCCCCCATAGAAACTGCACATAAGAGAGTCAGCCTCAGCGACGCGCGACCGAAGCTGTGCTAGTCGCGGGACTATCGGCTGCGCCCTGTGCTGTGTATTGTCTTCTCTATTTTAAAAACGTGTTATTTCATTTTATGAACTATTTTAAATACCTGGCATTTGGTGTTGACCCTCACTGTGCCGCACACCTCCCGCCTCCTGCTCCGACCCCGGTCCATCGCAGCTGATAGCTGTTTGAGTGGAGAGCGGACCAGTAGAGCAAGACATGCCCCTCTTTGCCTCGTGGTTGGATAAAATTGGCCACATGATAGGAACGCGCGGTGGACGTGCGCAACGGGCGCGCCGGTGGCGTGACGAAGGTGCGCCAAAGGCAAACCCGACCGAGCCCAGGGGCCATGGACTACGGCCAAATCATAAATTATGCTCCTGAGAAGCTACGGTCACTAAGACCATCGGTGAGATTATGCCCTCCCCTGGACTCTACTACCTATAGTCTCATTCTAACGAATGGTATCCTATCATCCCAGACAGCAGATGCCAGGTATTTAAAATAGTTCACAAAATGAAATAACACGTTTTTAGGTCTCGCCTGTCGATGCGCATGCGCATCGAGCAAGCGAGACTATAGGGGCTCATCCAGACTTTATCTAACTTGCAAGGAATCGTGGCGATTCCTTGCAGTGCCCGTGACTTTTAAGCTCAATGCGCATGTGCATTGAGCTTAAAAGCGCGTGCACAGCCGCCCGCATTCCTCCGACACCTTTGAAGTGAAGCTTAGCTTCACTTCAAAGGCCCGGCTTGTTCACACCCACATGCCGCTCTGCCCCGCTCCGCCCCCTCCCCTGAGTCATCCTGCCTGCCCCTTCCCGCCGTGTCGCATTTCTCCTCCCCCCTCCCCTCTCTTCCCTCCGTCTTGTTCTTCTTGCTCACTTGTCACTCTTTGCCCCTTACTTCTATCCCTTCCTTTCTATTCCCTCTCTGAACCTCCTTCTATGCCCATCTCCTGTTCCTTTCTTTTCTCCAACATTTGCCACGTCTGCTTTCCTCGTCTCCCCACACGTTTGCCTCCCTTTACCTCTGTTTCCTTAGCTCCTCGTTTCTCCCGCCTACTCTCACATCTTTCTCTTTTCTTTCTACCCTCTCGCCCCCACTTCTCTTCGTGCTCATCTGTTCTCCACACATTTCTCTCACTTAATTCTTCCTGCCTCAACTCTCCGCCTCCCGCCCCCTCCCCCTAGTTTTTTATTTTTTAATTAATTTCCTGCTGAAAGCCTGACGAGCGGTACATTTCCCGTCCCTTGAGCCGTCAGACCTCGATGTGCCGCCAATCATCTACTTAGCATCTGCATCGTTAGAAGTCATCCTGGCCACTTGCAAGCACCCTGGCAGCCTGCTCTGGCGTGGGGGAGGGGCGCCTGCTCTCATAGGAAAGCTGGCAAACAACCCAAGTGTAACTAGCGATAGCAGGAGCCAATTAAGATCAAAGCTGATATATGCAGCAATAAGCCTTCATCCCTTTAATATTCAACATTCTTTTTCACTTTGACACAGATCAAGAGGTGTTAATGCATATTCTTTCAAATGAGTCGAGCAGTGCTTTAAAGTGACAAAACTGTTATTTGTTCTTTCACAATCAATTAGTATCATGGTTCAGCCTACTCTGAATTGCTCTACAGCTGGGGTGAAACATGCATCCTTGTCGCTGCAGTGCCACAGTCTATTCGAGGCTATGTTCTGCTGCAGAATAGCTCGAAGGGGCCTATAAACAATAGACCGAGCACATCCTTGGAGGAGCACGCGGGGGTGCAGACATTTTGTTCAGTTCATAAACGATCTGACAGATGCTTGCAGGTATGCAGTCATTTTTAGCAGGAGTAAAACAATTAAAAATGTGCTTCGGGGTTTGAGGCGCTCCCATTTGCATCTGACAAAATGCATTTCTCCAAGCAGACAAAATGTCCTAATGTTAACACGTTCCGAACTGTGAATTCATTATTGAACAAGCAGGCTCTGAGCAGCAGATGCGAATGTAACGCTAGCCAATTCGAAGTAACAACACATCTTGTGACGATGGTGTGTTCGTGTGGAAAAGCACCCACGAGAACTCGTTATCCCTGCTATATAAAGAGGTCAGTTAGCAGTGATTGACTCTTTTCCAGGGTACTGGGTACTCGGCTATGTCACTGTATTCTTTTCTGTTGCACCTCTGTTGCAGTGGTGGACTGGGAGGAAACAGCAGCCCAGGAAATGTGTTTTTATCAGACCTATTGCATACCCAGAGAATGTAGGGAACGAGTCTGCCATCTACAGGCACCCTCACAACCCTCTCACCCTCACTCACTCTCACAACCCTCTCACCCTCACTCACTCTCACCCCCTCACTCACCTCACTCACTCTCACCCCTCACTCACCCCCTCACCTTCACTCACCCCCTCACTCACCCCCTCACCCCCTCACTCACCCCCCTCACCCCCTCACCCCCTCACTCACCCCCTCACCCTCACTCACCCACCCTCTCACCCACCCTCTCACCCACCCCCTCACACGCCCTCACCCCCTCACACCGCCACCCCCCCACTCAGAATGCACACCCCCTCACCCTCACACGCCCTCACCCACTCACACCGCCACACTCCCTTAGAATGCACACCCCCTCACCCACCGCCTCACTCCCCCTCACCCCCCTCACCCTCTCCCTCACACCGCCACACCCCCTCAGAGCCCTCACTCTCACTCACCCTCACTCACTCACCCCTCACCCTCACTCACTCACCCTCACTCACCCTCACTCACCCTCACAACCCTCTCACCCTCACTCACTCTCACAACCCTCTCACCCTCACTCACTCTCACACCCTCACTCACCTGACTCACTCTCACCCCCTCACTCACCCCCTCACCCTCACTCACCCCCTCACTCACCCCCTCCCTCACCCCCTCACTCACCCCCTCACCCTCACCCACCCTCTCACCCACCCTCTCACCCTCACACACACCCACCCTCTCACCCTTACACACACCCTCACACGCCCTCACCCCCTCACACCGCCACACACCCTCAGAATGCACACCCCCTCACCCGCCCTCACCCCCTCACACCGCCACACACCCTCAGAATGCACACCCCCTCACCCTCACACACCCCCTCCCTCCCCCTCACCCTCACACTCCTCACCCTCTCCCTCACACCGCCACACCCCCTCACACCCCCTCACTCTCACACCCCCTCGCTCTCACACCCCCTCACTCTCACTCCCCCTCACTCTCACTCCCCCTCACTCTCACTCCCCCTCACTCTCACTCCCCCTCACCCTCACTCCCCCTCACCCTCACCCCCCTCACCCACACACCCCCTCACCCTCACACCCCTCACCCTCACACCCCCTCACCCTCACACACCCTCCCCCTCCCACCCCCTCACCCACACACCCCCTCACCCACACACCTCCTCACCCACACACCCCCTCACCCACACACCCCCTCACCCTCACACCCCCTCACCCACACACCCCCTCACTCACACCCCCTCACACCCCCTCACCCTCACACCCCCACACCCCCTCAGACCCCCTCACCCTCACACCCCCTCACCCTCACACCCCCTCACACACCCTCACACACCCTCACACACCCTCACACACCCTCACACACCCTCACCCTCCCTCACCCCTGCACGCCTCTCACCCCTGCACGCCTCTCACCCCTGCACGCCTCTCACCCCTGCACGCCTCTCACCCCTGCACGCCTCACACTGCTGCACGCCTCACACTGCTGCACGCCTCACACTGCTGCATGCCTCACACTGCTGCACGCCTCACACTGCTGCACCCCGCACACTGCTGCACGCCGCACAACACCACCATATCACTCTGGGACGGCGCCACATCACTCTGGGACGGCACATCCACCGCCACCACCACATCCACCGCCACATCCACCACATCCACCACCACTACATCCACCACCCCATCCACCACCACCACCCCATCCACCACCACCACCGCATCCACCACCACCACCACATCCACCATCAACACATCCACCGCATCCACCACCACATCCACCATCACCACCACATCCACCACCACATCCACCACCACATCCACCACCACCTCCACATCCACCATGACATCCACCGCCACATTCACCACCGCATCCACCACTGCATCCACCACCACATCCACCACCACCACATCCACCGCATCCACCACCACATCAACCACACCCACCACCACCACATCCACCACCATATCCACCACATCCACCACCACATCCACCGCATCCACCACCACCACATCCACCACATCCTCCACCTCCGCATCCACCACCACATCCACCACCACATCCACCACCACATCCACCACCAACACATCCACCACATCCACCACCACATCCCACCACATCCACCGCATCCACATCCACCACCACATCCACCACCACATCCACCACCACATCCACCACCACATCCACCACCACATCCACCACCACCACATCCACCGAATCCACCACCACATCCACCATCACCTCCACATTCAATCGCTGACACACACAGCACGTTCCCATCTAATTGTGTGTATACAGTACAACATATTATATCCTATGTCTTCATTAACAATATAGTGTATCTGTACTGAATATATATCCAGCATTTCAGACTGCATTTCAGAGCTTTTAAAAATGTTTATGGCTTTTTTTTTTGAAATTCTTTAGCATTGGCTACAGGAAACAAAAATGCTAAAGATTTACAAAAAAAAACCCATAAACAATTCTAAAAGCACTAACTCTAATGCTGCGAGACCTATTGCATTTTCAATGCTTGTTTAAAATAGAGAAGACAATACACATCACAGGGCGCAGCCGACAGTCCCGCGACTAGCACAGCTTCGGTCGCGCGTCGCTGAGGCTGACTCCCTTATGTGCAGTTTCTATCTGCGGGGCGTGTCTCGCTCTACCGATCCGCTCCTCTGTCACACCCTCTTGTAGCTACTAAGACCATGGCAGTTAAGTATTAACATTTGTGTAAAAAGTTATATGTAAAGTTAAGACCAACAGTGGTGATGGGGTTTAGGAGGCGGGCAATAGTGTACACTGTGGCTGGAACCAAGGAACGGTTTTCAAAACTGCCAGTTAGTGTGGCAATAATACCTGCCACCAGGTTCTCTGTTGTAGCCATCAGTTAAGCAAAGTACCCTTCGCCTCCTCTACCTTAACTCTGGAACTCTCTCTCCCTGACACTTAGAAGTTGCGACAACCTTCTCAGCTTTAGTAAGGCCTTAAAAACATGGTTGTTCGAGCAAGCCTACGTCTAGTAACTTCGCTACTATAGCCTCTGGTCTTTAGCGCCATGAAACCTATGGGTGTACATGCGCTCTACGAGTGCTTATTAACATAACATAACAATGTTTTTCGATTAAAACACCCAGATCTCCATGCTCATGACTTCTAATCGTAGTGAAGGCACCCCAACATTCCATGTGGTACATCTGTAAAAGAGCAAAGAAACAAACAACTTTACTATGTATGAAAATAGTTCATTATAGTCCAAAAGGCATAAGATTCAGCACCATTTACTGAGACTAAATGAGACTTCACCAGTCAGGCTCCTAAATAGTCTGCATAGGGAAGAGAAACTGTTGTCAAATACCATTCTGCCACCCTAAAGGCTGATCATAGGGATGTATGTTCATACATCGCACTCCATTCCAACGTGTGCTTTTACCACTCAGGTAATACTTCTCAAACACCGTTACACCAGCCATTTTCACAACGCACGGCGTTGCAGCACAAATGCAGTGTTTCCTACTGCCAAGTACATTACATCGCACACACTCAAAGCGCACGTCATTACAACGCATATCACGCATATTACACTGGCAGAAGCGACATGCAACGTTTAGGGCTCCAGAGGACCAAGAGTTAAGAAGAGCCAAGCATCTGGCCTGAGTTTTCAGTGGCTCTCCCACGTCTTGTTATTACCGCGGCTAAGGTTAGTTCTATGAGTGTTAAAACCTCAGTCGGGTCGGGGACAATCGATATTTGCCCGGCGGTATTGCCTCTGTGACCCTCTAGTTATTTAATCAATGAAGAGGCAGGCGCTGGAGACTGGAAAGCAGGAAACAAGGTTTTTATTCTCTCCGGAGGAGAACACAGCAAAACGGACAGCAGGTATCGTTCTGAGGTGCTCTAACTTACGTTTGAGGCCTGGCCCCTTATATACAGTGTTTGTGGTTTTTATTACAGTTTACATACATATGATAAAGCTTTGATGTACGGAAAGACATTCCCGGAATCCCCCTTCGGGCCCGTTCCCACACATATCTACAGTAGAAGTCCCCACCCTGGTCACAGCAGGTGATGACTATCGCGCAGCTGGATATTCCGCCAATTCATGGAATGCGGGGTTCGATCGGATCTCATGGGGTGGGGGCTTTGATCAACTCGGGGGTCCTTTGATGAGGGAAGCTTTCTATTGCACGGGGAGGGGCAAGGGATAGTATCAGCAGAGCTGGGTGTCGGCCTGGGAACGGGGAAGACAAACGGGCACACGGGGAAAAGGGGGTTTGCATCTAAGGGCCGGGGATCATGAAAGGGAAGAAGGGAGGTGTCGCGCTGGGAACAGGATGAGGGCCTGGGGCAGAGCAGCGCCGAAGAGGGGTTTATGATTCAAGGCAGGTGCAAGCAGGGGGTTGGTCAGCGTGCAGGCTTAGTGAGGGCGAAGGGCTATGTCAGGGGCCAGCGGCATGCGAAAGGGTTCGTTCTGATCAGGGCATCTTAAAATGGCGGGTGCGCACGACAATAGTGTGGCATCAGGGGAAGAGGCAAGATGGCGCAGATAATGTTCACCAAACCGTACTAATTTTCAACAGTCCTCCCTTTAACATATTCAAGACATCTTGCTGGTTCATTTTCTACTCGGTTCTATTGTGGTGGGCATGAGAAAGATAACGGTAGGAACCCTAGATGAAAAGAGTTGTAAACAATACATTTTGAGATTTCTAGTTTTTAGGAGGTGGACCTATTTGATAAACTTTGATAAACTTGTTCAGCAGGAAAGTCATAGGAATGCAATACAAAAACGATTCTGTAGCGAGAGCAGCAAGTACATTTCATAACGTGGACTGGCAGGTTGTTACATATATCAGATTCGGATTGGAGCATGATCAATACAATGGCGGCTGGGAGAGAAATGAGGCGCAGCAGAAATGGTGATTGAGGACGTCAAAGTGTTCGTGGTTAACGAGTTCTCAGTATTCTTTGTTGTCTTTTCGTTGGCGCTGTGGAGCACCGGCGATGGAGCTACGGGTCCAGCTCTATTCTAGGTCTCGCGTTGCAGGGCACGACCTTTCCCTCGTATTCCTGGTCGGAAAGGTCCTTTTCGCCCTGTGTCCTTTGAGGTGATTGTCAGAAAGTTCAGATGGAAGAAGAGCGTACAAAACAGTCCATAGGGTAGGTTGGAGGAAAAGGGGGATGGAGCAAGGCCAAATTAGGAACAAACTAGGGGAACGAGAGACTTCAGATGGGCGGGCTCGTGACCGAGTCTAGAGAGCGGGGACCTTTCGGCACACATTCGGACATAGAGCGGGGGCATCAGGTTAGCCCTTCCTTCTCACTTTGCTGGAGGTAGTGCCTCGTCCTGTAGCTCTGTTCTGTCACGGTCTCGCCTTGGCCCATGTCGCAGGTGTTCCATAGTCTGCAGTCAGGCCTCGTGCTCCCACATCCGGTCCTTCTCTCTCCTGACAGCCGTACCCTTAAACGAGTTTGAAAAGACAGTCTTTAGAGAATTTGCAGAGGAAGGTAATCACAAAAGTCTATTTCTCTCCCAGCTTCAGACAGAAATGAAAATGTCCGTTATTTTAGGGTTCACAACTAACATATAAATGACCGATGACGGGCCTGTTGGATGTACTATGACTTTCCTTCATAATTATTTATTACAGTTTCGACAGTTTATCTGATGGAGACCCACCTTCGTCAGACGGGTTTGACAAAGATATGCCGTTCTCTAGGGCTTTATATTTACCAAGGGTACTGTGTGCTATCGGAATGGTACTAAACAGGTATTTTGCTGAGGGACGAACATAGGCTAAACATTTCTTTTCTATCGATGCATCCTGTTTTTCAACTACTACGGGTTCATTTAGATGATTTCTTCACCTTGGACTAGTCTGTTAACCTTGTAAAACATCATTCTGGATCCTACGTAACCTCTTACGGCCTGATTACTTAATTAGAAAGGACAGGGGTTTTATGGGAAATAACCAGGGACATAGGAAACTTGTGGTAAGGGCATAAAATCGACCCATCTCTTACCACCGGGGATGAGGGGCAGTTTCATAACTCCCGTTTGGAGCGGCTGGTACGGGGACAGGGGTGTTCATGGAACATGAGGATGTTTCGATCATTTTTACTATATGGACATTGCGACAATTCGGGGCGGGGAAGGTCGAGTATTCTGAGAGCTTTATTATAACGCAGGAGCCGGTGACATGCAGTTCCCTTATTATGGGTCAGATTAGGGAACCTCGGTCGTCTTACCTGTCCTTTCCCTTACAGCCCAACCTTGGTTCATTGACTTCCAGCGGAAAAGGAGAGGTAATGACGCGGTCTCAGGGTGATTGTATTAAAGACAAGGTTTTTTGTGCAAATTACTGACGGTATTTG